>NC_089495.1:7659374-7831874 GCF_036850765.1 Saccopteryx bilineata
TGAGACGACTCCAGTGTCTGCAGGGGAGTCTGTGTATGAATAACTGTATGGAATTATAGAATTAATCTTGACGCCTTTTTTAAAAGAGCCAACTTTTACTATGTCTAATTACCATATTTTCTTCAGTGAAGGTGCTGTAGATAATTTTATCTCAAGCAAAACTCCAGGATCTATTACTTGCTGAGCAGAATAGGGTTATGGTTTGTTTTAATGTATGTAAGCTGTCAATATCTAGATAAGGTAGTCTTCATTGAAAATGAATTTATGTTCTATCGTGTGGCTTCTGATGGAAAAACCTAAGCTTTATCACGAGATGGAGCTTTCTTCTGGAAGCTGCAGTTGCTAATCTAAACACACCAAGAAATGAACGCAGGCCTGTGTGGAGAAATTATTCAATACAGGCACTTTATTTTCTTTTCAAAGTATGTTGGGAGACCACCTCATATGGGGCTTATGTAAGTAACCAGGACACAGGGACAAGCATAGTAATTTTTTGCTTGAAATTATGTTGTGAATCTTCAGTATCCATTTTTATAGTGCTTTAGGTTTTTATTCACCTGTAGACCCTTAGCGCTGCTGACTCCAAATGTTCTTATGAAGAAAACAAAAACTAAAGTCCAAATCAAACAATGTCCAGAATTTTAAACCTGTTCATAACTTAGGGACCAGGTCTCTCATGATCCCTTTTTTTATTTTATTTTATAGAATCAGACATACACACAATATACATGAATGACACAGAGAGAAAAGGAAACATCTGCTTAAAGGTGCCCTAGAAAATGTCTAAACAGTCCCATACGGCTGGCTATGTCTTCCTCCTGCTCACCAGGGGATGGTCTGCTACTGGAGCTAGCTTTTCCAAATTGAGCCCAAGCTGTTGTCAACAGATCTGCAGGACATCTGGGCTCCTTTTTCTCTCCCTTCTGTGACAACTTCACCCCTCTTAACCCTTTTTGGACAACTTCTCTCCTCTTCTCCCTTCTGGGACAACTTCTCTCCTCTTCTCCCTTCCGGGACAACCTCACCCCTTGCTGTTGTTCAGTAAGAAACCAAGCCCCACCCCCCTAGTCATAGTGGGCTGGGCTCTATTGAGATGTGGCATTCATCTTGCTCAATATGAAGCACATGATTTAACTTAGAGAATGACCCAAGTCACAGCTCACCAAATTAGTTTCTGATGGGATTCTTGCATATTTGTATCTTAGTTTATGACGGAAAATACTATCCTTGTGTATCATGAACGATGGGAAGGGTAAGTAGAGGAAATAGAAAGGGAAGAGTTTTACAATCTGTAAGCTTAATTGAAATTTTAGATTCTTTTGCAACTCTGACTCAATTTGACGACAATGAAACATCCTTTAGATCCTGTGTGGCTGTTTGAGACCCCTCCCGTGTCTCCATTTCTGCTGCAGCCCTGCTGCTGGCCCTGTGTTCTCTCATGGAGTGTGGAGAGTGGGACCACAGGCTCCTCCCATTCTCTGACCCCACAGTCTGTCTGCCAGTTTGCATGTGTAGCCATGATGGACCATGGGACAAATTTAGAGGCACAGAAACATTATGTGTCTATGACAGCTGCCATTATAATGTTGAAGAAATTCTTTCACATCCCATTACGTTTCTTGGAGACAGAAAGAGGATTAAAGACAGTGAAATTATGATGTGCAGAGATGTTACCAATAATCTTGGGCTCCTCCTCCCTCGGACATGCTGTCCAGAGAGCTCGCCTGAACATTTGATTTGTTAACAGTATGACCATTAAACTAAAGAAAGAGATGTGAGAGGTCTGGGACTCTTGTGAAGGGACCCTATGGTGGGTAACGCCATGTCGTGAATATAATATATTCATGATTTTTTCAGATTGTGAAACACTTGGGGGGTGTGAGGAGGGAGCGAACCCTTCTGGCTAGTGACTCAGAGGAAAAGAAGGGAATGGAGGAAGAGGTTTTTGAATTAGGCCTGGAAGGATGGATGGGGTTTTATACCAAAATACATTTTACAAAGGAAGACTGTTCTTTCCCTTTTAATCCAGAGCCTACCTTTTCTCATCCTTCAATTTAATATGCGAAACCGTGTTTTTGGGGTGGAAAGTCAGTAGACTTTGGAGCCATCCAGCTCAGCACCATCCATAGGTAGCTGATGACCTTGGAGAGTCGGTCTCTGGGCCCCTGTGTATGGTTGTGACAGCCCCCTCCCTCACAGGGGCAAGAGGATCGAAGACCAAGACATACATGAACACCTGTGACCCTGGGGCCACCACCATGTCACAACCCACGAAATGCGATTTCCTGTCCTTTTCCTCTTTGAGGCCAGAGCTTACAGGCGAGGTTCGTTTAGCTGGTCTGGCAGATCAGGATGTAATGTCCTTTAGGAACCAGAGTCCATAAATGAATACTTAACGATTAGAGTAAATGCAAAACTTTTACTGGTATTGATCCTTAGTCCAAATTTGTACAATCATAAAAATGTAGCAAAGTAACTGGTGATATACAGAAACTAGAAGATAACTTTTTTTGAATTACAGTGTTTTTTTGTTTTTTTTTTTTTGTCATTAACCTTTAAATTCTACAGAGAGCTATTTTAGAAGTAAGTACTTCTGCAGAGCTAACATATAGATTTTGCTAGTGGTTGCCTTCAGAGGAATACTTGTTTTTCTCTCAATTTATGTCTTAAAGATTAGGTTACTGGGTACACTCTGTTTCTCCTAATTAAACTTTGATAACATCTAATTGAACAATTAACTTTCTCTGTTAGATCTTTTTGTCCTTATTATGCAAAAGTTTGCCCCAACTCAAGAAGAATGAGACAAGTGACTCTAGTATAACTGAAGGTCATTCATTACATGTCTGGGTGATGAGAAAGGACAGGGAACTAGCTGTTTTTTATTTTATTTTTTGAATGTTTTAATTAAATTTATTGGGGCCTGACCTATGGTGGTACCGTGGATAAAGTGTCAACCTGGAACGCTGAGGTTGCCGGTTGGGAACCCGAGGCTTGCTGGTCAAGGCACATACAGGAAGCAACTACTCTGAGGTGGTGCTTCCTGCTTCTCCCCACCTCTTTCCCTCTTTCCCCTCTCCTCTCTCTAAAAAAATCAATCAATAAAAATTTTAAAATCTATCGGGGTGACATTGGTTAATAAGATCATATAGGATTTAAGTGTCCAATTCTATATACTACACCATCTCAATATATGATAGTATTGTGTGCCCACAATCCAATCATCTTCCAAAGTCAGATCATCTTCCGTCACCATATATTTGGCCCCCTTTACTGTCTACGAACCCCACCCCCTTTCCTCTGGTAACCACTGTACTGTTGTCTGTGTCTCTGAGTCTCAGTTTTATACCCCACATGTGAGTGAAACCATAGGGTTCTTAGCTTTTTCTGACTGACATTTCTTTTAGCATAGTATTCTCAAGGTCCACCCATGTCGTCACTAAGGGCAGTGTTTCATCTTTTCTTATGGCCGAGTAGTATCCACAATATGCATGCACCTCTGGAAGGTGTAGAATTCACAGATGGCTGGGTCAGATTTTTGTGTTGACACGGAGAAGAATTTCCAACCTTGGTACTGTCAGTATGGGCTTGGGGAGAGGACAATTCAAAGGAAAACATTCACAATAAGTGGGTGAGAAAGTTAAAACACGGGTCTGTAAAATGTCTGGTTTTAAGTTTTGCTAAGGCACAGCCCTGTATAATTACACTACCCAGCCATATGTCTGCGTTAAGTTTGAAATCACAAAATGGCAAAATTGACAGTAAATGAAAGTCATCCTGGCTTAGCCCTAACTAAGGATATTCTAATAGAGCAAGTAGTTTTATCTGGATAAGTTACTTATTAATGATGTCGGTGCAGCACACCCGAGTTTTCAGCAGTAACAGGCGCTCTCAGGAAGGAAACTGGTTGGACTGACTTGTGACTTGGTTGTTACCTAATCCGCTTCTTCTCGGTAGGATTTCTTTGCGCAAGGGCCGGCGCCTAGCTCACTCGGCGCTGTTTGACCTGGCTTCTCTATCATACATCTTCGTGTCACGGAGCCGCCTTTTCTTTCATTCACACCTGACCTGTTTAAAGGTTTGGAGGAGGGTGCAGGTGCACCGTAATCGTCTTCAAGTCCTTCCATGTAGGAGCACTCTTGAGAGTCGGTTGTTTCTGCGTGAATGCTTCCTACAGGCTGCGTTTCCCTTTGCCCACATTCCTGCTGCGGCTGGAATCACCAGGGCACAGTCCCCTCGGGTCTGTCTCCTGCGTGGCCGTGTCCGCCCGCTCCTCTTCTCGGACAGGGTGCTCTCCAGCTCTCTGCATTCTCCCCGTCAGTGTGAGTCCTGCTTCTGATGAGCGGACGGTCCTGGGAACTCCCTGGTGGCACTTCACTTACAGTTTAGTCTCAGTTACGTACACATCTTTGCTGAACTAGAAATATCGCACTGACGTAGACCATCAGAGCTATGCGCGGAATGATACTTTATACGATTTTGTTCCTGCTACCTTTGACCTTCCCTCATGCCGGGGACGTTTCTTCCATGACTTACCAGCCCACTGTTGTGTCTCCATAGCTTTCCTCGCCTGCCAGTTACAGATCCGAACTCTGCTCTCCTGTGTGTGAGCTGGGCTGACAAACTACAGCTCGTGAGCCAAACCTCGTCAATCACCTGTTTGAGAACGGTCCCCGGGCTAAGAACAGTTTTTGGTTTTCTAAGTAGTTGGGAAAAAAAAAAACATGTTTTTGAAACATGTGAAAACAATATACATATACAACTTTAACCTGAGGATTTCTGAGGAGGCCAGAAGAGCAGACACTTTGGAGCAAAGACATTTGGATATCGGTATCAATATATCCATCCTTATCAACTTCATCTTTATTGTAACAGAATCTTTTTCTACATAGCACTTCCCAAGGCCCAGGCTACAAGCCCTGTGTTAGCTTGTAACTTCGTGAACTAGTAGCTTCTGCTCGGAGTTCACAATGAAATCATAAAGATCTTCTGATAAGGCAGAAAAAAAGGTGAAAAAAACATTACTTATGTAGTGTAATTTAGGGGATGAAATGATATCAAAGTTTAGAGACTTAAACCTGAATTGATAATGGGAAAAAAAATGTCTGTTTACTTTTACGGGAAAAGTATAAATTTTTTGAATATGTGGGTCAATCCCCCAAATACCATGTGATTTTAAAACACCAAAAAAAAAAAAAAAAATGAAAACCACTCATTGTATTCAAACCCCGTGTTCAGGCTAAAGGGGTAATGTTCCCCGGCTTTCCGGAATCCAGCCTGGAGCTCTGTTATCCCCCGTGCCAGGCGGGGGCTCAGCAGCCTTGGCCCATGGCGGGTCAGACCGACTTTCAGCAGCCAGGCTTGTCCTGTCTCCAGCTTCGTTGCTGTTAAGTTCTGTGGCAACCTCTTCTTCTCGTAAAGGGGCAGGAGCTAGATCGTCTTTTCTCTCTCTCAGTTTTACAGTTACGTGTCTCAATCTGCGCCTGGCTATTTCAGGAATAAATAGATATTATTAGGAGCCGAGGAAAGAGAGAGAATCAGAATTGTGAAACTGACCTAGCGATCACTAGGTGAGCATTTCCCGCCATGCACTTGGAAGAACAGTATCCGTCGGACATCGGAGGGATAGCCTCGGAGGCCTCAGACATCCTGAAAGACCATTCAGGTAATACGTGAAGGATTCATCGCAAACACCCTGAAGCCCTGGACCCGCCGACGGTCGTCTCTTCCTGTTACAGAGCCGAAGTGATTGCCATTCTCTTCTCGGTGCACAAGGGCGTTAAACGTTAATTGCTGGCTCCTCTTTCTGAATTACATGCAGTCTACTGGGAAAAGCCTGTGTGTATAATCAGTTTAGAAACAGCGCTAGCGTGTATTGTCACAGATGGGCAGTGGGACTTTAATTCAGGCTTTTATGATACCCTGCTTGGCTGACAGCCATTCTCTGCCTCTGCAGGTCCCCTTCAGGTGTCCCGTGGGAAAGGGGACAGGCAGCCTGTACAAGCATGCGTGCAGCCCCGGAGATTTTAAGCATGCAGAGTCTGGTCCACGTCCGCCTCTGCCTGGAGGTTTCGGTCCTGGCTGCCAGTTAGGTCAGGATTGATTGTAAGAAGTCCTAGGGATGTGTTTTTGAAACACTGCGTGAATCCAAATGAGTTCCAGGTTCCCTATTGCCCAAGCCCAATTTTGTTCAACTGCAAAAACGTTGGGTTTTTATTTGTTCAGAACTACTATTATAAATCACTAGGCCCCATAGCTTTATCAAGCGGTGGTGGAATATATTTTCTCCGGACAGATTCAGAATATCAGACCTGTCACTGAATTTAGGTCAGGACGAAAGCGGCTTGTTTAATTTGCTTTCTTTCCGGACGTCTGTATTCTTTCTGCGTATTTTATGTGCCGTGGCCAGGATTTTCTTTTTAAAAGTCCTTTAGCCTTCTAATATTAGGACTTAGATCTTAGCATTCGGATATTTAGGACGCCTGTTTAAAACAGACACAGTGGATAAGATCTTGTTTAAAGGCGCACTGATTTGTATGCGTGTTCTGCTATGCATGGTAACATCAGAGCTGCGCCTCCCACAGCTTTCTTGGTGAAAGAGAAAAGCATTCTAGTTTGTTCCTTATAATCTTGTATCTTATATCTTATAGAGGACAGCTTATAAAAAATACTTTATCATTTTTAACAGATATTATTTTTACCATAAAATTTCAAATCATCATGTTTGTGTCCATCTAATTTGAAAATAAATTACTAATATGCATTTCCACTCCCCCCCCCCCAATATCTGGAAATTGAAACAGCGACAAGGGCATTTATTTCTGAGTGCAGTGCATACTTTGATTTCTTTGCCTACTGGCCTTTTCCTGGTTCTTTTAAATGTGTTTCTTCTGCTTAACAAAGACACACATTAGTCATATGTATTATAGTCAGTGTCATTATTCTCCCATTTAATTTATTGGTCCTATTTGGCATGTGATAGCATTATTTATTTACTTACTTACTTATTGTTAAGTGAGAGGCAGGTGAGGAGGCAGAGAGACAGACTCCAGCATGCATTCCAACTGGGATCCACTCGGCAAACCCCTTATGGAGCGATGCTCTGCCCATCTGAGGCTGCTGCTTTGTTGCTCAGTAAGTTATTTCAGTACCCAAGGTGAGGCCATGGAGCCATCCTAAGCACCTGGGACCAGCTTGCTCCAACCATTCAAGCCATGGCTGCAGAAGGGGAAGAGAGAGAATGAGAGAGAAAGAGAGAAAGAGAAGAGGGAAGGATGGAGAAGCAGATGAGCACTTCTCCTGTGTGCCCTGGCCAGGAATCAAACCTGGGACTTCCACACACCGGGCTGACACTCTACTGCTGAGCCAACCCACCAGGGCTGTGATAGTGGTTTTATGTAAATCAAATACCAGTAATACTGTACCTGTTTTAAGAAAAGTATATATTGTTAGTGATTGGCTACCTCAGTTTTATTCCTCCTGAGCATGGGTCAGTCGTTAGTTTTATGATTATAGACAGCATGGAATGAGAAACAGAAATGAGATTTCACTTTGGAAAGTGCAGCAGTTCCGGACAGTGTCGAGCTCCTCTCCTGTGTCACATAGGTGGTTGTAGTTCATCTCTCACGTGGCTTTTGTAAGGATAAAAAAAAGAAAAGTCTCTTCAGAAATGATAAAACTATCTGCAAATATGAATTATTTGTACTGCTACTGTAACAGAGGAAAATCTTTTTCAATAAGAAGCATAATATTTAGCAGCTAAATTCAGTATTTATTTTTGAAAGACAGAATTTCTATTAACAGCAGACCATCTCCCCCCCTCCCTTTTGCTATATAGTCTTCCTTTTGGGGTTTTATTACTAGTTTATGACAATGTACATGTGTGACCTCAGTGTTGTATCTTGATACAAATCAGATAATAAACTAAGTCCTTGAATACTTGCAAAAACATAACGGTAAGTATAGAAAATGAGAATATACCTTATTAAGAACCATTTGAAATATCTCACTCTATATATTCACGATAATAAGAAATAATCTGCGTGTTTTTTAACAGTCACAGATACATGGTAGTTATGTTGAGATTAATACACAGCCCATTCTTATATATTTTCTACAGCTTTTCTTTAATGTCAGAAAGTCTAAGCATCAGACTTTTCTTTTTCAGATGATTTGAGACCAGTTTCTGAACTTATCTCTGAGCTCCTTCTAGGAAGAGAAGCTTGAAGTTCAAATGCCTGCGTGTCCCGATGGAAACCTGTGGAATGGGACGGAACCCCGCAGTCCCACCCCCTCTCGGCTTTGTGAAATCACTCTCTTCCTCTGACAGAGAAGGAAGGCACATCTGCCACTTTTCTTAGAGAGTCACAGATGAGCTCCTTGAACGCTGTGGACCATGTCCTTTGGCCGTCCCCATAAAACGGTTCACCTTGTGACCCAGATCCAAACAATGGGACACCTTGTCCTTGAACTCTTTTAAGCTCACAGCTTCTTGGCTTCTTTCTTCATGGTGTTTTCCCCCCTGAACTTTTTCAGTATTGAATTCTTTTATTTTCTTTTGTGTTACATCATAGCCCAAATTTATATGTTTTAATTTTTAGACAAGGAGCACTTTTCTCCATGGGGAGACCTGGCTCAGAGATGAGCCAATGATTTAGGCACGTCCGTGCCGTGCTCGCTACTTGAGGGTGGTTCTGGGTATTATCTGCAGACAGTCTCTCCGAAGACGGAAGACGTGATGTAGCACCAATGCTGACAGTAAGTAGGGTAAGGTCTTACCACACCCGGTAAGCTTCCGCTGTCCCCAGATCACTTCCAGTGCTCACAGATCTCATTGTCACTGGCCAGCCAAAAACCTTTTCTTCCAACTTCCAACAAAATAGAGGTAAAGAGAAGAAGCTAGAAAATGAATGTATGTAGTAAGCTCATGGCTGGGCTTCGTTCTACATACTAAGTTGAAATAATTATAGGGATGACCAGCAGGAAAATAGTGCATTTCATATAAAATGAATTTTTCTCTACATGACCTTAACTACTGTCACATCGCCCTAAGTCAATATTTCTCAACCAGTAGTGGCTGAACGTATGCTAGGTGGTAGGTACTACAGCAGAACTGGCCGAACGGCTCTTGTCCTTGGCTGGAGAAACTCCTCAGCTCACCCCTTATTTGCCTTGAATACTTCAGTCATAGGCATTCTATTTTGGGATAAGTTTCTGGCTAAATCACAATGAAAATAACAAACACTGGCTGACTTGGAGAGGCAGCATAGCATGGTGGTTGAAAGCTTGGACTCTCAAGTCCTTACACTCAAACGGCTGAACATTGGAGAAATGATCTTATTGCACTGTTTCTTCACGTACAAAAAACATATACTACAAAAGAATCTACTTCATACGGTTATCCTAAGGCTCAAATGAACCACTCTTTGTAAAGCACTTAGAATAGTGCCTGGATTCAAGTTGTTTAGAAATAAGTAAAATACCTTGCTTCTATCTAGAACAGATCTAAGGCTAGAAATTTCAAGATTGTATCAGCCCTCTATTGTGGTGTAACAGATTATCCCCAAGTCTAGGAGTTTAACACGGACATTGACTCTTTCATTGTTCCTGGTGGGTCAGGCACCCGGACACGACCCAGCTCTGCGACCCTGGCCCGGGGTCTCTCCCATGGCTGCCAGCATGCGGTTGGTGGGGGCTGCTCTGTCCAGGCCTGACTGGAGGAGAACAGCTTCCGTGCTCACCCACACGATGGCTGTGTGGTCTCAGGTCCTCACAGGCT
This sequence comes from Saccopteryx bilineata, assembly GCF_036850765.1. NCBI lineage: Eukaryota > Metazoa > Chordata > Mammalia > Chiroptera > Emballonuridae > Saccopteryx > Saccopteryx bilineata. The sequence continues at coordinate 7,669,150 of NC_089495.1, forward strand.
GTTGGCGGAGACACAAGAGTTGGTGTCACTTGGGCCTCTTCCTATATCATTTTATAACATGGTCCGTAGCTTCCCGGAAGAGGAAGAGGGAAGGACAGAGGGTGTGAGAAAGGACATCAGAATGGAAGCCACCAGATTTTGAGGAAAGGACACTCTTCTGTCTTCCATTCACTAAAAGCCAGTCCTTAGTCTAGGACACACTCAGGGGAGGGAGTTTATACCCGGATGTTAATAGCAGGAGGTGGATTTCACTGGGGACCATCTTAGGGGCAGCCAGTCCCCGAGATGACTGACATTTCCTTCAAGCCTGGGAAGGCTGACTATAATATAACACCATTAACAGAGAACTTAAAGGTTCTTAAAATGTCCCAGAGACTTGGCACTCTCTGTACCTCCTGTGGCCACATAATATTTCGTGTCAAATGCCAGATTGTTAAGTTTTCTGTCGGTCCACTGTATTGGAAAGATCCAAAGACCCCGGGGGACTTTGAGGTTGCCGCGTAGACATCTCTAGCACTGGAGGCTGACATGGTTGCATTTCTCTGACTCACTTTCTTGTTGAACAGAGGACAAGGCACAGGGCTGTCAATCTCATAGGAGTGGAGTATCTGGCACCTATAGATCCCAGGGGATAGCTCCAACTGCGTGAGAGATAGCAAAACGTCACCGCACCAGCACCCAACACCCATCTAGACACTTCTGACCATTGTGTGTTGGTGTCAGAGTCAGCAAGGAGACACACACGCAACTGGGTAGTGGAAGGAACAATGCTTCCCTCACACGGAGAAAAGACAGAGATCCGCCCGAGTAGAGGGTGTCGGCCCCCAGTCCGGTGGCTGCCTCCCACGCCAGGCGCGCCCCTCTCCTGCAGCTGGGGAAGGAACCCAGCCCCTCCCCACAGAGGACAGATGCCGCAGTGGGCTTGGCCAGCTCCCGCCTGGCACACAGGCTGAAGCAGAACCAAAGAGCATTCCCTGGGCCTGAAACAAGGGCCACCATTCCCAGCCGAGGTGCTGAGACCAGCACAGGCTGCGGCCCCTTCTTCCGCGACTCCGTGGTGTGGAGGCACCGCAGGGGTGAGGCCGCCTTTCCGACACTGACATTCCTGCGTGGCTTGTTGCTGGGTGGTTTTTATTTGTGTGTTTGTTTTTCCATAGAGAGTTTAGTTAAGACCGTGGAGTTTGGAAGACTTCTCAGAGAACATAATGGCTTCTTTGTCCACAGGGCCCCAAAAATATGCTTCTCAGAGAGTATTTTAACCCTTAGGAGAAACCATGTTCTGTTCTGTTTGTAAATCATGCACTTAAAAACTAAGCCGTAAGGATGGATTACGAAATGATGTGAAGAAAAGTGCCATTTGAATTTAAGATAATCAGCCGTATATCTCTCAAAATGAAAAGAGGGGGGCTGTGATTTGATTTGGTCCTGAGGCATCCAGATGTGCTGCTGACCCTAGACCAGCCTGGCTGTTAGCGGTGCCTGCCCACCTCCTGCCACTGCAAATCCGTGTATGACTCTTGACTCCCAGGAATTTAGTTGATATCCACAGGGATTGGTTCCGGGACACCTTGCAGATATCAACCTCCGCAGATGCTCCAGGCCCCCGTAGGAAATGGCATAGATCCATGCCTGCAGTGGGCCCTCTGCCGCCCCCCCCCCCCGCCCCCGCCCCACGTGTTGATGGAACACAATGCAGGTATTTATTGAAAAAAAAAATCCGTGTATGAGTGAACCCACGCAGTTCAAACCTGTGTCGTTCCAGGGTCAACTGTATTTTGTTTGCCCAGATAGTTCCATCAAATACACAAAACGGAGATTTTACTGCCAATTAACTTGTGTGAACTTGGAACACTCTCCTTCAACCGCAGGCTTGAACGTGAACTATTTCTGAAGTGCATTTGGAAGAGAAAACAATTTTTTTTTTCCTTTATGGTGGGTTTTCAATTAGGATTTCTGGGCTTCTATTGTACCTGACCTCTCTGAAAACCTTAATTTAAATGAGGAATAAAGAATTTAACGTTCTTTAACAAGGTCCAGCCTAGCTGCAACATTCTTCAGCTCTGTGTTTCAGAAACATACAGACTTGTTCCGAATTGTAATTGGAGTAGCAATGAACTCTTTTTCTCCGGGGGTGTTGTGAATGGTAAGGCGCAATCTCCTAACCTCCTTGTAACAAAACAACAACAAACAAAATTATGTGTCTGTATTCCTTTTGAGCACAAACTAAAGAAACTCAGTTTGAGAGATTTATTGGTTATTTTTTTAAACCTCTACTGTAAGTGATTTTCTGTTGGAGGAAGTAATTATTTCTCTTGTCTCTGTTTAGATGATCTGCAGAGCCTCAGTGTCTCTTATTTTATATATATTGTATTTTTAATTGAACTTATTGGGGTGATATTGGTTATAAAGTGATATAAGCTTCAGGTATACTATTCTATATATAATATATCATCTGTATGGTGTATGGTGGTGCTCACCACCCCAAGGCAAATCTCCTTCCATCCTAATTCTTCCTTATTATTTCTGAACCCTTTTAAAAAATTAATTATCTACTCTTCTATTGCATCTTCAACTCCACCCTTTTCCTTTGTGTCTCTGCCCATGGCCCCATCGCCCGTATTTAGAAACCAAAACAAAATTGAAATTTTCTTTCGGCCGTGCTATTTCCTCAGGGAACCGGCCTATGATGCTCCTTCTTAATAAGCAAACGTGCTGAAAGAGAAAAGTTTCCCACCCTCGATACATCAATTTCCATCGTATCCTCTCCTCCTTTAACCCTCAATAATCTGCCTTCCACCCAACTCTGTGACAAGTGTTCTACAGTCTGGAAGGTCCCGTGGGACTGCAGCAACATGGATCGTGGTCCTTTCGGGGTTTCATCCTCTTTGATAAGCGGTTGGGGTCTAACATTAATGCCCCCACTTCATTCCTATTGCAGAAACCAATCACTCTGGCTTTTTCCACACACCTTGCTAGTCCTCACCTCTCTTACTGCTTCATCTGTGACTAACTTCCCTCCCTGTTTTTCCGGAAGTCCACCCTGTGCCATCTTCTTATTTCTGCAGTCTTTTCTTGGACTTTTTTTTTTTTAATAAATTTTTATTAATGGTAATGGGATGACATTAATAAATCAGGGTACATATATTCAAAGAAACATGTCTAGGTTATTTTGTCATTAAATTATGTTGCATACCCCTCGCCCAAAGTCAGATTGTCCTCCGTCACCCTCTATCTAGTTCTCTGTGCCCCTCCCCCTCCCCCTAACTCTCTCCCTCCCTCCCTCCCATGTCCTCCCTCCCCCCACCCCTGGTAACCACCACACTCTTGTCCATGTCTCTTAGTCTCATTTTTATGTTCCACCAATGTATGGAATCATGTAGTTCTTGTTTTTTTCTGATTTACTTATTTCACTCCTTATAATGTTATCAAGATCCCACCATTTTGCTGTAAATGATCTGATGTCATCATTTCTTATGGCTGAGTAGTATTCCATAGTGTATATGTGCCACATCTTCTTTATCCAGTCTTCTATTGAAGGGCTTTTTGGTTGTTTCCATGTCTTGGCCACTGTGAACAGTGCTGCAATGAACATGGGGCTACATGTGTCTTCACGTATCAATGTTTCTGAGGTTTTGGGGTATATACCCAGTAGAGGGATTGCTGGGTCATAAGGTAGTTCTATTTGCAGTTTTTTGAGGAACCACCATACTTTCCTCCATAATGGCTGTACTACTTTACAGTCCCACCAACAGTGAATGAGGGTTCCTTTTTCTCCACAGCCTCTCCAACATTTGCTATTACCCGTCTTGTTGATAATAGCTAATCTAACAGGAGTGAGGTGGTATCTCATTGTAGTTTTGATTTGCATTTCTCTAATAACTAATGAAGCTGAGCATCTTTTCATATATCTGTTGGCCATTTGTATCTCTTCCTGGGAGAAGTGTCTGTTCATGTCTTCTTCCCATTTTTTTATTGGATTGTTTGTTTGTTTGTTGTTGAGTTTTATGAGTTCTTTGTAAATTTTGGATATTAGGCCCTTATCTGAGCTGTTGTTTGAAAATATCATTTCCCATTTAGTTGGCTGTCTGTTTATTTTGATATCAGTTTCTCTTGCTGAGCAAAAACTTTTTATTCTGATGTAGTCCCATTCATTTATCTTTGCCTTCACTTCTCTTGCCATTGGAGTCAAGTTCATAAAATGTTCTTTAAAACCCAGGTCCATGATTTTCATACCTATGTCTTCTTCTATGTACTTTATTGTTTCAGGTCTTATATTTAGGTCTTTGATCCATTTTGAATTAATTTTAGTACACGGGAACAGGCTGTAGTCGAGTTTCATTCTTTTGCATGTGGCTTTCCAGTTTTCCCAACACCATTTGTTGAAGAGGCTTTCTTTTCTCCATTGTGTGTTGTTGGCCCCTTTATCAAAGATTATTTGACCATATATATGTGGTTTTATTTCTGGGCTTTCTATTCTGTTCCATTGGTCTGAGTGTCTATTTTTCTGCCAATACCATGCTGTTTTGATTATCGTGGCCCTATAATATAGTTTAAAGTCAGGTATTGTAATGCCCCCAGCTTCATTCTTTTTCCTTAGGATTGTTTTGGCTATTCGGGGTTTTTTATAGTTCCATATAAATCTGATGATTTTTTGTTCCATTTCTTTAAAAAATCTCATAGGGATTTTGATGGGAATTGCATTAAATTTGTATATTGCTTTGGGTAATATGGCCATTTTGATTATATTTATTCTTCCTATCCAAGAACAAGGAATATTTTTCCATCTCATTGTATCTTTTTCGATTTCCCTTAACAATGCTTTGTAATTTTCATTATATAGGTCCTTTACATTCTTTGTTATGTTTATTCCTAGGTATTTTATTTTTTTTGTTGCAATCGTGAAGGGGATTATTTTTTTGAGTTCGTTTTCTAATATTTCATTGTTGGCATATAGAAAGGCTATGGACTTTTGTATGTTAATTTTGTATCCTGCGACCTTACTGTATTGGTTTATTGTTTCTAATAATCTTTTTGTGGAGTCCTTCGGGTTTTCGATGTATAGGATCATATCATCAGCAAAAAGTGATAGCTTTACTTCTTCTTTTCCGATATGGATGCCTTTTATTTCTTTGTCTTGTCTGATTGCTCTGGCCAGAACTTCTAGCACCACGTTGAATAAGAGTGGAGAGAGTGGACAACCCTGTCTTGTTCCTGATTTAAGGTAGAAAGTCCTCAGTTTTATGCCGTTTAATAGGATGTTGGCTGATGGTTTATCATATATGGCCTTTATCATGTTGAGATATTTTCCTTCTATACCCATTTTGTTGAGAGTCTTAAACATAAAATTGTGTTGTATTTTATCAAAAGCCTTTTCTGCATCTATTGATAAGATCATGTGGTTTTTGTTCTTTGTTTTGTTGATATGGTGTATTACGTTAACCGTTTTGCGTATGTTGAACCATCCTTGAGATTCTGGGATGAATCCCACTTGATCATGATGTATTATTTTTTTAATATGTTGTTGTATTCGGTTTGCCAGTATTTTGTTTAGTATTTTAGCATCTGTATTCATTAGAGATATTGGTCTGTAGTTTTCTTTCTTTGTGCCATCCTTGCCTGGTTTTGGTATGAGGGTTATGTTGGCCTCATAAAATGTGTTTGAAGTATTGCTTCTTCTTCAATTTTTTGGAAGACTTTGAGTAGAATAGGAACCAAGTCTTCTTTGAATGTTTGATAGAATTCACTAGTATAACCGTCTGGGCCTGGACTTTTATTTTTGGGGAGGTTTTTAATAGTTTTTTCTATTTCCTCCCTGCTGATTGGTCTGTTTAGGCTTTCTGCTTCTTCATGACTCAGTCTAGGAAGGTTGTATTGTTCTAGGAATTTATCCATTTCTTCTAGATTGTTGTATTTGGTGGCATATAATTTTTCATAGTATTCTACAATAATTCTTTGTATATCTATGATGTCTGTGGTGATCTCTCCTCTTTCATTTTGGATTTTATTTATTTGAGTCCTGTGCCTTTTTTCCTTGGTGACTCTTGCCAAGGGTTTGTCAATTTTGTTGATCTTTTCAAAGAACCAGCTCCTTGTTTTATTGATTTTTTCTATAGTTTTTCTGTTCTCTATTTCATTTATTTCTGCTCTGATTTTTATTATCTCCTTTCTTCGGCTGGTTTTGGGTTGTCTTTGTTCTTCTTTTTCTAGTTCCTTAAGGTGTGAAGTTAAGTGGTTTACTTCGGCTCTCTCTTGTTTGTTCATATAGGCCTGAAGTGATATGAACTTTCCTCTTATTACTGCTTTTGCTGCATCCCAGAGATTCTGATATGTCGTATTTTCATTTTCATTTGTCTGTATATATCTTTTGATCTCTGCGCTTATTTCTTCTTTGACCCATTCATTTTTTAGAAGTATGTTGTTTAGTTTCCACATTTTTGTGGGTTTTTCCCCCTCTTTTTTGCAGTTGAATTCTAGTTTCAAGGCTTCATGATCAGAAAATATGCTTGGTACAATTTCAATTTTTCTAAATTTGCTGATATTGTCTTTGTGGCCCAACATATGGTCAATTCTTGAGAATGTTCCATGTACACTAGAGAAAAATGTATACTCTGTCGCTTTGGGATGAAGTGTCCTGTAGATGTCTATCATATCCAGGTGTTCTAGTATTTCGTTTAAGGCCACTACATCTTTATTGATTCTCTGTTTGGATGACCGATCTAGAGCCGTCAGCGGTGTATTGAGGTCTCCAAGTATGATTGTATTTTTGTTAGTTTTTGTTTTAAGGTCAATAAGTAGCTGTCTTATATATTTTGGTGCTCCTTGGTTTGGTGCATATATATTAAGGATTGTTATGTCTTCTTGATTCAACTTCCCCTTAATCATTATGAAATGACCATTTTTGTCTCTGAGTACTTTTTCTGTCTTGTAGTCAGCATTATTAGATATGAGTATTGCTACACCTGCTTTTTTTTGGGTGTTGTTTGCTTGGAGTATTGTTTTCCAGCCTTTCACTTTGAATTTGTTTTTATCCTTGTTGCTTAGATGTGTTTCTTGTAGGCAGCATATAGTTGGATTTTCTTTTTTAATCCATTCTGCTACTCTGTGTCTTTTTATTGGTAAGTTTAATCCATTTACATTTAGTGTAATTATTGACACTTGTGGGTTCCCTACTGCCATTTTATAAATTGCTTTCTGTTAGTTTTGTATCTAGTTTGATTCTTCTCTTTTGTTTTTCTATCATTTGTTTTTGTTTGTTTGCGTTCCATACTTCTTTCCTCTGTTGCTACCTTTTTTAAGTCAAGTGTTTTTGTGGTGGTTTTTTCAAGGGTGGTTACCATTAAGTAATGAAAAGGGTACCTACCATATTCATTGTAGTACCCTATCTTATAAGTATTTCTGCACTTCATCGTCCTTTGCTACTGTTAATCTCCATCCTCTCCCCCCTTTTTTTCCTTTGCTGTCACAGTTTAAGTTTGGTTTTATTGTGTTCTTGGTGGAGCTGTTACTTGTGGTGTTGTTTTCTTTTGTTCTTTGAATCTGGTTGGAAAACCCCCTTTAGTATTTCCTGGAGTGGGGGCTTTCTGTTGATAAATTCTCTCATCTTTTCTGTATTTGTGAATGTTTTTATATCTCCTTCATACTTGAAGGATAGCTTTGATGGGTATAGTATTCTTGGCTGAAAGTTCCTCTCTTTCAGGGCTTTAAATATTGGAGTCCACTCTCTTCTAGCTTGTAGAGTTTCTGCTGAGAAATCTGATGATAATCTAATAGGCCTTCCTTTATATGTTGTACTCTTCTTTTCCCTGGCTGCCTTGAGAATTTTTTCTTTGTCATTGGTTTGTGTCATCTTTATTATGATGTGCCTTGGAGTGGGTTTGTTGGGGTTAAGAAAACTCGGTGTTCTGTTTGCTTCTTGAATTTGAGGCTTTAGTTCCTTCCACAGGCTTGGGAAGTTCTCGTCTATTATTTGTTTGAGTATATTCTCCATTCCATTTTCTTTCTCTTCTCCCTCTGATATACCTATTATTCTTATGTTATTCTTTCTGATGGAGTCAGACAATTCCTGTAGGGCTTTCTCGTTTTTTATTATTTTTGAGTCTCTTTCTTCTTCTCTCTGTTGTGCCTCAAGTTGTTTGTCTTCTATTTCATTAATCCTATCTTCAATCTGGGCTGTTCTGTTAGCTAAGCTTGTTACCTCGTTTTTCAGCTCATGAATTGAGTTTTTCATTTCTGTTTGATTTGTTTTTATAGTTTCAATTTCCTTGGTAATATATTCTTTGTGTTCATTGAGTTGTTTTCTGATCTCCCTATATTGCCTTTCTGTGTTTTCTTGTATATCTCTGAGTATTTTTAAGATTTCTATTTTAAATTCTCTGTCATTTAGCTCCAAGGCTTCCAATATGTTAAGTCTTTTCTCCATAGATTTTTCCACATCTATTTGTGTTACCTCTCTTTCTTTTGTATCCATAATATTCGATTTCCTCTTTCTTATTGGCATCTGAGGGTGGTCTTGTTGATAGCACTAATTAGAATTAATAAAGAGTAAAAAGTAAAAAAAAAAAAAAAAAAGGTAAAACACCCCACAAAAAAAACAGTAATAATTTATTATTTCCCCCTTTTTTCTTTCTTCTCTTTCCCTCCTCTCCCCTCCTCAGGGAAATATCGTGCCTATAATGGAGGGCCTGATTTGGGGTGAAGAGTTCAAGGGGCAAAAAAAAGGGAGTAGGGACCTATTAAATGCAAAAAAAAAAAAAGGAAGAAAATCTTAGACAAGCATAAGATGATTTGCTTGTAAGTGATGGTCAACTAAGAGATATAATGAGAGGGATAAGAGGGAACCAGAAAAAAGGACCAAAAAAGAATAATAAAGAAGAAAAAATAAAAATAATAAGTAAAAATCTGTTGTATTAAGTGGAGCAAAGACTAAATACAATGGAGACCTTGGGTTGGGAGGACCCAAAATGCCACAAAAATAAACAAACAAGAAAAAAATAAAAACAAAAGCAAAAAAGAAAAATAAAGCCAAAAAAAGCCTTGAGTCCCAAATTAACTAATTTGTTTGTGATTGAGGATTAAATGGGAGGAAAGTAAAATGAGAGAAGAAAAAACGAATAGAAAGGAAAAAATAAGAAAAAGAGAAAAACGAAGGAAGAAATAAAAAAGGAAAAGAAAAAAAAACAAAATAAAGCAAAACAAACAAACAAAAAAAAAAAAGAGGAGAGAGTGAGAGTTAAGTGTTTTGGAGTATAACCTTAAAGGAGGGTGAGGATGAAAAAGAGAAATAAAATGTAACACTCATGGGTAGTGTAGTTCAAGAAAAGGGAAGCATAAGATGGGCAGAGAATAGAAGGACCAAGGTGGAGGAAATAAAGGCAATAAGATAGAAGAAACAAACAACAACAAAAAAAAATTAGTGGAACAAGTTGTAAAGTCTGTGGGTTTTTCTTGATTTTGAGAGGTTAACTTCTTCCTTTTTCTTTTCTCTCCCTCTTCCTGGTCGGTGACTCTGTACCCCAGGCTCTGCCCCTGTGTCACACTTAGGTAGGGATTTGCAGTTGATGGGATTCTATGGCAATGTCATATAATTGGCTTTAGTCTTGCTGGTAGTCAAGGCTTATTGGCGTTTGCAGGCTCCAACGATGAGAGAGTTTGCTTTCCTGGATTCTCTCTCCTAGTCCCCCCTTTCTGAATTAGCAGCCTGGTGATCCATCTATAAGGCTGCAACTGCTTCTGCCTGGGGAGTAAGAGGCTCAAAGAGCTGGGAAATCCCCACTCTATCCCCACTCAGTGCAAGGCTTTGGGAAAGGCTCTGGTAGTCAGGGCCTCCAGTGTAATCAGGCGGGGGTGGGAGTCAATTGTTGTCAAGGTGACTGTTCAGCGCCTAGCATTCAGTTGGACCTCTCAACCCAGGCTTTCCACACTTTGTAGCCTGTTTTGGCTGGGAAGAAGAGGCACTATTCTCTGCTTGCGACTAGTGTAGTATAGATCTTATTATCTGCCAAGTCCTTCTTGTTAAAGTTTATCCCTGAATATGGAGGCTCTATCAATCAGAAGTTGCCCCCGCCCCTTTAGTGAGAGGCACTAAAAAATATCACGCCTCTTGTCTTGGGTCGCTGAACTGAGAGAGATCTTATCAATTAGAACCGAGGGTGCGCAGATTTCATGGGTTAAGCTAATTTCAGTGATTGGGTCGCAGCTGTGCTCCCGAAGGTATTTTAGGCTGCCTGCGCGCGCCCCTCCCCCAATGCTTGATTGTTAGCTTGAATGGCTGGGTGAGGTGCCCCGCCCACGGAGAGAATCTCCCAAGTAGAAGACCACCCTGGTGCCTCTCCCGCTCGCCCTGCCGCTGGCGGCTGGATCGCACCAGGCGCAGGATAATGGGGCACCCTGGGTGTGCGGGCCAGTAGGGCGCTCTGGGTGCATGGAATGCCCAGGGCACGCGCGCGAATGGGGTGCTCCGGGCACCGGTGGCTGGTGACTCTCACTCGCAGTGCGCGGGCCGCTGGGAACGTTAGCGGTGCTCTCTCTGCAACCGGACCGGGCGCGCTGCCGGCTGCTCGCTGCTCCCGAGTGTGGGCGGTGCTCGTTCTGCAACCGTACCGGGCGCGCGCCCGCGGCCGCTCGTGGCCACTAGCGGCTCCCGAGTGTGGGCTGACTCACCACAGGCGCACAACCTCGCGGCTTGAATGAATGTCCCTGCGGTAGCTTCCTCCACACCCTCGTCTCTCAGATTCAAGTGATAACAGTCCTTTCGCTATCAGTTTGTGTGAAACTCCGGAATGCTCCGAGGATAAATTTTTCTGTTTCTAGTTGATAAATTTGTTGTGATTTAGGGGAGAGCTGTCGGACGCGCTGCTCAAGCGCCATTTCCGTGACGTCACTCTTTTCTTGGATTTTATAGTCATTTTTTTTCTAACTTCAACCATTACTTTTTTCCATTTTGTTTTTTAATCATTGGTCCAAATCTCTCTTCTGGAGGCTACACCTCACACTTTTGATTTAGAGACATTTTGACATTAACAAATTCTCAGTTATATAAGTTACTTAGTCAACTAAATTATCAAAAAGGTTAGGTGGTAAAACAATAAAAAGTCACGGCCCTGGCTGGTTAGCTTAGTGGTAGAGTGTTGGTGTGGCTTGTGGACGTACCAGGTTTGATTCCAGCCAGGGCACATAGGAGAAGCTACTATCTGCTTCTCCCCCTTCCCCTCTCCCCTTCCTCTCCTGCAGCCAGGGCTCAATTGGTTCAAGTTCATTGGCCCCAGGCACTAAGGATGACTCCATGGAGCCTCTACCTCAGGCACTAAAAATAGCTTGGTTGAGCATGGCCCCAGATGAGCAAAGCATCGGCCCAAGATGGAGGTTGCTGAGTGGGTCCCGGTCCAGGCACATGTGGGAGTCTGTCTCTCTATCTCCCCTCCTCTCACTTGGAAAAGAAGAAAAAAAAATCATAGTGCTCTGATAAAACTATTGCTTGGTGTCTACACCTGAGCACCACACCTTTGAGCCGTTTAAAAGCAGAAAGAAACCGGAGAGCTCCACAGCATCATTAACACTGAAACTCAGAGGTGGGCTGCATGCATGATGCCCATCGGAGTGGCTGTCGGGGAGCTGCCGTTTGCTTCTGGTTTCCAGACCAAGCCACCGTGGCCAGAGTCGGGAAGCCACCCAAGGAGATATCAGCCACCTGCTGAATCAGAATGTACCACTGCAGAGCCCAGCTCAGGAATACTTGGTTCTGCTCTCGTCTGCATCACCAGAGTGGGTGATGGGCACTGCCCTACATTCATTAGTTTCTCATCAAAACCTTGAAGGAGTTACTTGACTGGCACACTCTAAAGGACCTGATGCGCTGCAGGTGGACGGCAGTCTGGGAGGGGCAGGCGGTGGTCAGTTCTCAGCTCGGGCAGTGCAGGAGGGGATGTGGCGGAGAGAGCAGTCCAGTGAGCCAGTTCAGAGGGGCCCTGCTCTTGGTCCAATCGATAACGGTACATGCCCCACTTCCCACTCCTAAACTTCCACAAAAAAATAGTGGATGCAAAAGAAAAGAATGCTTTTACCTAACAAAAGGCAACTCTTTCTCGTACAGACAACAAAATATACTCTTATCTGAAGGGAGATCTGGAATCTCATCGGTCCCTACATCTGCTGCTGGGTACTACCATCTCTTCCTGCCATCCTGTGAGCTGTGGACTACACTGTCAAGTTGTCCACTACCTGCAAAGTGGAAGATTCTATTTAAAGCAGTAGTGAAAAGGCAGGAAGGGTACAGAAAGAATATTTGTGGTTTCTACAGCCCTATTATTTCAACAACTTTCATGAGGTCATAGGAGGCATTTATTACTTCTTCTCTTTGCTACCTGTATTAGCCAGGCTTGTCTAGGGAAAAGGAACCAGTAGGATATGGATCTATCTATCATTTATCCATCATCTCTCTATCATCTATCTATCTATCTATCTATCTATCTATCCATCCATCATCTCTCTATCATCTATCTATCTATCTATCTATCTATCTATCTATCTATCTATCATCTCTCTATCTATCTATCATCTCTCTATCATCTATCTATCATCTATATCTATCTATCTATCATCTCTCTATCATCTATCTATCTATTTATCATCTCTCTATCATCTATCTCTCTATCTATCTATCTATCATCTCTCTATCATCTATCTATCTATCATCTATATCTATCTATCTATCCATCATCTCTCTATCATCTATCTATCTATCTATCTATCATCTCTCTATCATCTATCTATCATCTATATCTATCTATCTATCTATCTATCTATCTATCTATCTATCTATCACCATCCATCTAGATTGTTATAAGGAATTGACTTACTTGATTTTGGAGGCTGAAAGCCCCAACATCTGTAGTTGGCAAGCTGCCGGCCCAGGGGAGCAGATGGCGTAAGTCCCAGTCTGGGAGCCTACGACTTCTAGACTTAAAATGAGTTGATGTTTCAGTCTGAGTCTGAAATCTAGAAAGACCAACTTCCCAGCACAAAAATTGAGCAGTAGGAGTCCCTTTCATAAAACAAGGGAGTCAGCTTTTTTTGTTGTTCTTCCAGTCAGGGTGATTGGATGAGAGCCACCCACATAAGGGAGTGCAGTTGGCTTTATGGCGTCTACTAATTTAAATGTTAATCTCATCCAGAAACAGCCTCACGGACCCAGACAGAAGAATGTTTGCCCCCAAATTTGGGCACCCTATGAACCAGTTGAATTGACACAAAATTAATCATCACATCACCCACTCTAAATTGCCTTTTCTTTCAATTGACAATAAGCATATGAGGCTTTATTCCCTGAGGATGACTCAAGTCTTCCCAGTCATAAAATTGGAAGGTAACCCAGGGGCTCCCCAGTTTTTTACTAACGGTCTTTTCTGTCTTCACAAGATCACAGTTACTCTACTTCCCTTCAAACTGTGTTAATCACCCCAGTAAACACAGTGACCTCCTTTTCCCTGTGTGGGTCCTGTGACATGCGGCCCGCCTGCCAAGCCGAGTGACCAGATCTCATATCCTAGTGCAGTGGGACTGCTTTATCTCCTCAGCTGCAAGCATTTCTCCCTTCGGTGCCGTTTCAGTCACAGTACAAGCTAACCTGCTATAATGAAGAAATCCAAAAATAGAGTGGCTCAAACAAGATCGTTATTTCCCTCTCACATGAGTTCAGAGTCTGCAGGTGGTGTAGGGCATATAACATCTCTGCCTAATAAGATTTTTCAAGGGCTCCATCCATCTTGTTCTATCTCGTTACTCTGCAATGCCTTCGGGTCTTGTCTGCACGGCCGGAGGAGAGGCTCACTGGCATTACCCCTGTAAATTCCGGTCCGCGTGAGTGTGGAGAGAAAGGATGTGAAGGTCAAGCTTTTCCTTTTAAAGGATTTGATCTGGAGGTTGTTTGCATCATTCTGCTCACACCTCATTAAGTAGAACTTAATCACATGACTCTATCAGATGCCATGGGAAGCTGGGAGTTGTAGTCTCTAACCAGGTAGCCATGCACTAAACAAATCCTCAGGGTGTTTTATCGTTGTCCTCCAGAAAGGGACAGTTAGTCTGAGGGAGAGACCCATCTATGCCACAGTACTAACACCTCTAAAAAAATCAAGATACCAAAGCTCCAGGGATGGGTGGGAAGCAAACATCTGATGAGAGAGACAGTAGGTAGGTAGAAGAATGAGAGACGGCACTTTCACGCCCTGTTCCCAGGCCTGTGTACTTCGGCTTTGGGAGACTTAGCGTCACCTACTGAATGACGCTGGAAGCATAGGCCACCACCCGAAGGACTGTTTTCCGACCACCCTGGAACTGATGCCTGCTGGGAAGCCACACCTTCCCTGCTGCCCACCCGGGGCTTCCCTGGTGGTCCTGAAATGCTGTCCCAGTCCACCACATGGGTCTAACCTAGCAAGTGTATGTCATTCAAGGTCAAGTGTTTTTTGGTTGTTTTTTTTTTTTTTTTTCTCAGTCATCTGGTACAGCACTTCTCATAAGACTCTATGAGGGAGGGAGAGGTGACAAGTACAGTAAGAATAGAGATGGTGAGAATTTGAGATGTCCGCTCGTGCAGCTGACTCCTGCTTTTACCCACAGATGCTATGCTGAGCTTATGCTTTCCCTCACCAGCACCTTTCTCAGCGGCTTAATCAGGGGACCAGCTTCTGAAGACTAAGCGAAAGGGTGGTGTGTTGCGTCTCTCATTAAAAATTTAGCAGCACTGCTCTGACTTGTGGTGGCACAGTGGATAAAGCGTTGACCTGGAAATGCTGAGGTCGCTGGTTCGAAACTCTGGGCTTGCCTGGTCAAGGCACATATGGGAGTTGATGCTTCCAGCTCCTCTCCCCCTTCTCTCTCTCTGTCTCTCTCTCATCTCTCTCCCTCTCTGTCTCTCTCTTCTCTAAAAATGAATAAATAAAAAATTAAAAAAAAATTTAGCAGCAGTGTTTTTTCTCCTTATTCTTTGTATGCCTTTTACACTACTCAAACAAACAAGCAAACCAACGGGCAAGAATGTTTATAGACTCTCCACTTCATTCATCTTCGGGCCATGGCTTCAACCAACCAGTCAAGTAGAAAATCAGAACTTGTAGTGGGTGATTCAGTTGGCTAAAAATAAACCAAGATATTTTTAAAAATATTTTATTTATTCATTTTAGAGAGCATAAGGACAGAGAGAAACAGAGATAGAAGGGAGGAAGAGCAGGAAGCATCAACTCCCAAAGGTGCCTTGACCGGGGAAGCCCAGGGTTTCAAACTGGTGACCTCAGTGTTCCAGGTTGATGTTTTATCTATTGTGCCACCGCAGGTCAGACAAAAAATAAACCAATCTTAAAATTTTATTTCTCTTTCTCTGACTATAATCTTTCAGTTTTTTTAGGTGTGAATTTTCTAGCCAGGTTGTCTAGTTCTGAATCCTGGTTGTATACTAGCCGGCTGTGTGATCTTAGATAAGTTGGTTAACCTCTATGTGGCTTAGTTTCCTTAT
Source organism: Saccopteryx bilineata (assembly GCF_036850765.1). Lineage (NCBI taxonomy): Eukaryota > Metazoa > Chordata > Mammalia > Chiroptera > Emballonuridae > Saccopteryx > Saccopteryx bilineata. Next base: position 7,684,658 of record NC_089495.1, read on the forward strand.
TTGTAAAATAGAGTTATTATAGTTCCTATTAATGAATTAATAATGAGCACATTTAAAGCAGTTAGAAGAATATATAACCTATAACACAGGTCAAGCCAATGGTAATATTATTATTTTTATTGACTCTAGGTCAGTGTCTCTCATTTGCCAATAAAAGCCCTTCCTCCTCCTCTTCTGGTCTTATGGTCTTAACTTTCACTGTTGTTTTACACCAACCACGTGCTTCATTTTTGCTCAGCTGGGCTACGTTATGTTGCCTGACAAGTGTCCCACTTCCATGTTTGACATCTTTTTCTGACAGGTCCTCTCACGGAACACTGCTTATTGGATTTCACACGTCTTACAATGTCCGTATCCTGTGTCGCGCCCATTGTGAAATCTCTCCTGATATCTTCCTGTCTGAATATGATCTCTCCTGTCAGAAATCCTTATTGAAAATCATGTATTTTTTTTTCAGGATATCTTATTAATTACTTAACTGCTTATAGAAGTAGACACATCTCAAATAAATACCTACCACATTTAAGGAGAACTTTTAACGCTATGAAAGGAACTTACAAATCTGTAAGAGAAAAAGAGGTATGATTGAGTAGTTCCAATAGAGTGCTTTTCTGTGACTAGAGTAATGGTTAGAGTTATCTAAGAGTTCAGAAGATAGGTCACCCAGCTCCAAACTGAGAAGGCAATGAGGGCTTCCTGGAGGAAGTGACACTGGAACTGAGTTGTAAGAAATGTTGTGAAGGCAACCAAGAGAAGTTCAGCAGGAGTGAATAACGTAAACAGTGTGTGGTGAATGGTGTGCAGTTCAGAATTTATGAAGTGGACTCGGTTCACATGGGGGCGGAGCAAGGAAGACATTGGAAAGTAGAGCCCAGAGCACTATGTGTAAGAGAATAAGGAGTTTGTAAGTATTCCTGAGTGCCACTGAAGGCTTTTCAGCATTTTTTTTTTCCAAAGTTAGAAGTGGGGTGGGAGTCAGACAGACTCCTGCATATGTGTCTGGTTGGGATCCACCCACCATGCCTATCAGGGGGCAATGCTCTGCCCATCTGGGGCATTGCTCTGTTGCAACCAGAGCCATTCTAGTGACTGAGGCGGAGGCCATGCAGCTGTCCTCAGTGCCCGGGCCAACTTTGCTCCAGTGGAGCCTTGGCTGTGGGATGGGAAGAGAGAGACAGAGAGGAAGGAGAGGGGGAGGGGTGAAAAAGCAGATGGGCACTTCTCCTGTGTGCCCTGACCAGGAATTGAACCCAGGACTTCCACACACTAGGCTGACACTCTACCACTGAGCCAACCAGCCAGGGCCTTCAACAGATTTTTTTTTAAACCTTTTTTTTTTTAAATATTTTTTTTCTTTATTCATTTTTAGAGAGGAGAGAAAGAGGGAGAGAGAGAGAGACAGAGAGAGAGAAGGGGGGAGGAGCTGGAAGCATCAACTCCCATATGTGCCTTGACCAGGCAAGCCCAGGGTTTCAAACCGGCAACCTCAGCATTTCCAGGTCGACACATTATCCACTGTGCCACTACAGCTCAGGCATTCAACAGATTTTTGATTCAGATAATTCATCTAAGTAGTATGGAGTTGGGGTTTTGGGAGCAAAAAAAGACCAATTAAAAGTATATTGTCATCATTTAGGTGAGTGATAGAAAGGGTAGGAATAAATAGGACAGATGGGAAAGAAGGAATAAATTTGAAAATTATTCATGAGAAAAATTGTGAAGAATTTATGATCAATTGTTTCTGGGAGATGAGGAAGAGGCAGGAGGTGAATGCATCTTTTAGGTTTTAATGGAAGTAACAGACATGTTGGTTAGGCTGCAGAATATCACCTAAATCTAAAATTAATATAGCACAGAAGACAGAAGAGAATTCTTGGTGTCTTCACAGTATGCATGCTGCTGATTGTACACTGACCTTCTGAGTTCCACTTACACACAAAGATCTCGCTGTCTGAGGTGAGTAAGAGAGACCGAGGAGAATCCATGTTTACCTAGTCATGGCCCACAAACCTGTATCTATATACCTACCAGTTATTCAAGCCATCTTAATGGCCACTGTCAAAAACAAACAAATAAACAAAAACTGGTAAGGCAGAAAACATCTATAATCTTAAAGAGAGAGAAGAAGAAGAAGAAAGCAAAAAAGAAGGAAAGAAGGAATGAAAGGAAAACAAAATATCCATGTAAAAGTTGAGTTTATTTGAATGCAAAATTCAATAAAAAATTGGAATTTGTAAATATATGATAATAGGAAGAGTAGATACCTAATTAATGAAAAATTAGTTTTCATTTAAGGTCAGTAATTTCTATCTCCTTTTTAGATTACACCGATGAGTGCGTACTACAGATATACTTTTCTATGAGGAAACATTAATGGCAGAGTGGCAGGATGAAGGACATGCCAGACCAGGACCCCAGGACACTGGATTCTAGCTCCACCTGCTTGTAAACTCTCCAGACAGGTAACCAGGCTCTTCAATCTGCTCGGAGAAGCGATTGCTGTGTTTCTATTCTCTACTGTCTGTATCTGTTCAACACTTGGGATCTGCAGTGAGGTCTACACTCCCTTGGCATTTTTTTCTTTTGAGTTTCTTGCTTATTGACCTCTTTTGTCATTTATACTATTTTTCACTGTAGCTCAGAAATATTGGCCTTCTTGTTAAAAAAAAGCTTGTGAAGACGGAAGTGGCACGGGGGAACTGGGTGCAGACATGCTTGCCCATGAAGTCCTCAAATCCATCAATAATATACAAGAATATAATAGTATAAATAAACACTCTGGAGTGTCGGCTTTTAATTTCCATCTCTGCTCTAGGAACTATAGGGATAAAGAATGGCTGTAAGTCAGTTAACAGTCCATTGAGGCATCTCATTAGTTGATTAAGACTTGATAAAAATCAAGGGACTAGTCCTCTTCAAGGGACAGATTGAAATGAAATGGAAATGCGTTACCACGTGAATGTAGTCAGAAAGTGTTTTATAGAGTAGGCATTTTGTAAATAGAGGTTGAATAAATGTACAAAGGGGCTCAAAGTGTTACCTTGCATTTTGCTCTATATTTACACTAAAAAATCTTATTATTATTGTTCTTTTTCAGAGGTGAATAGTTACAGCTGCCTTTAGTAGTTGAACAACCCACATGTCCTCAGTGTCTCATCTGTGACTAATGTGAATAATCACACATGTACATGTAATTACAGATGTATGAAGAGGCCAGTGTTGCTCAATTTTAGCCGCTCCTTACTAACCAACTTAAAGTGTTGACTGAAGAAGTGTTCATTTTCAGTTGACCCTACACTGCATGAAATGCTGAGTAATGGTAGCCTTAAAATAAAAGTTTTTGAACAGAGGAAATCCTGTCTGGCCTGTGGTGGTGCAGTGGATAAAGTGTCGACCTGGAATGCTGAGGTCGCAGGTTTGAAACCCCGGGCTGGCTGGGCCAGGGCCTGTCAGAGAAGCAACCAATAAACAACAAAAGAAAAGAGGAAATCCTTTCTATTTAGAGGAGATCTATATTATTTATAGTCACTAAGCTAAAACAGTAGTTATACTATGATATGCAGAGCAGAAGACATTTAACATTAAGGAGTTTTTAGAAGATTTGCCGCACCTATACTTGGCTCTCAGGACTGGTTGAATGGCACTGGAACTGATGTGTAACGCACAGAGGACCGATCCGAGGAAGAAAGGTTGGGGTGTTGCAGACCCCCTATTTTGTAGAGGTTTTGCTTGTTTGTTTGTTTGGTTTGGGTTTTGGTAGCGTTCTATAGACCATCTCTATTGATATAAGTGAGGAGATGGGTAGTGCACTTAAGTTTAGTGGGGGAACTGATTAGATATTGGATTTATGTTCAGTTCCTAAATAACTTTCCTCTTTTCAGACCACCGTGTCCTTGAAAAGTTCGTTTTGTTTTTTATCTCTGGATACAGGAGGCTTCATGGAACAAGGAAAGTTGAAAGCTTTCTAGGTAAGAGCCTTCAAAGAATAAGCAACTCAGGATAGGGAAGGATGAAAGTCAACAGTTTATATCACTCAGCTGCTTTTAAGATTTTCATCAAATGCCTCCCCTCCAGTTGAAACTTACCAGAGGAGCTTCCCAGCAGAGTTTTAAAAAAATCATGAAACAATGACAACGTTCCCTGTGTTTCTCTGAGCTTTCGGACTGGAAAGACAGACAGCGACCCAACTGTGTATCAGCATTCTCGCTTCCCCTTCTGGTGCTGGGAAGAGGTCTCCGATCCTGAGCGGCCGGCATCCGCCACAGTTTAAGCAAAAGATACTCAGTTTTTGTTATCAGCAAGATAAGATACAGATTTATTCTAAGAGTGTTTGTATTTTATGGATTGGGGCACAAATGTGCCGTGTATTGACTCAAGGAGAGAAATTGTTCAAAACACACACAAAAAAGAGTTCATTGCCATTTTAAACAGTAAATATTAACTTGCGATTGAAAAATTTTTTTAATTAATACCCTTTTCTCAGATGGCCAGAATATGATTTTTTTTAATACCATATAAATTATGGCAATGGCAATAGCATATTTAAAATAAGCACTTGCAAACATTAAAGGGACTGTGTTTTCTTATTTCTGGGATGTTGCCAATTAACCCAGGATCTCACACTAATGTCTGCTGGCGACGACCCTAAGAACCTGAGGACGAAGGTTTCCCTCCATTCCCGGGTGTGTGTGCGGTACGTTCCTTCTTGGGGGCAAAGGTGTGGAGGGAGCGTCACAGGACAGTATCGTCAAAATGCACAGTACGGTTCTGAGTGGAGAAGCTTCCCTAAAGTCTGTCCTGTAGCTGCTTCCCCAGAAAGATAATGAATGCTGTCCAAGACTTGCCTTAGGTTAGAGTGCACACTAATGAAAGTTGAAATTAGTTCTCTTAGACATTCACTGAGTACAAGTTTTGCTGTTGAGTTACCTTTTTGAGGTTTAATTAAAAAAATAAAATTCCTGACATTAGCACTTGAAAAGACTCTGCCCTAAGGTTCCTGGGGACAAACTATACAAATCTGGCTAAATTTCAAACGGGTTACTTATGCTTTGTTCACAGACATTTTCCTGGGTATTGCTCTTTATTCCTACAAATGCCATAATCTGTGGAATGATATTTAACGCCTATTACTTTATTTCTAAGTTTCTGAGTGTTAGGAATAGACACCACATCAGTTTCTATGTGTGTAAATGGTTGTGATTAGAATTAAGGTTAAAATAAGTTACTGTGCTCTTTTATTACAGTCCCTAAAACATGGATAAGTACATGCAAGGCAACTAACTTTGACCACAACTTGATTAATACTGAGGCCGTTTAAAACTTCTGCGAGGAATGGACATCCGTACATTTGGCAGAGGGATTTATGTACACACAGTTTCTGTTTTGTTGTTCTTCACCTCAGTCGGCATCTGATCCCCTGCCTCTGCTAAGGAGAGATCACATTTGAGGAATCTGACCAAATTACAACAGAGACAAGAGGTTCAACAAGAAGGTGCATCGTCTCACCCATTCTCTTTGTTCTCTTCTGTGGAGATTAAAACATCGGACAGTCCTAGTAACTAAGGTAGCCAGGGAAATGAGCTTAACTCAGCGACCCTTGATCCTGTCCCTCCAAGTCTTCCCTTCTGTGATACGGGGGCACTTGTCTGTAGTGGTCGCCTTCGGTCTCTCGTCACTGATTGGGTTATATAACCCCTCCTTCACCAGTGCGCCCACACTCGTGTGAGCTCGAGATGATCACTAGGGGAGGAGACTTGAGGGACTCTCGGGCTGTGTGTTAGACAAATGGGAGCAGAGCAAACATTATTGTGAACAACAGTAACCATTAAGTAGGAAATAGAAGCGATCCCCGCCTCTGATACTCTGAGGTAACTGTCAGGGCACCTGGCAGGAGAAGAAGCCTTTGTTTCCGTAGGCAACGTCTACGAGGAGGGAAAGAGTGCATTTGTGTATCTCAGGTCACAAGATGGATAAAGTGCAGGCTGTCCACCTTGAACATGCATCAGAGTCCCCAGGAGGGCTGCTCTGTGAAAACAGAAAGTACTGGGCTGCACCATCCCCCTACCCCCAGTGTCTGTTGGAGTAGGCATGCAGGAGTTCCCAGGTGAGGAGGCGCTGCTGGGGTGCGGGTGGCATTCTATTATACAAACCACTGGGTGACAGCCCAGAGCAAGCCAAGGCGCTAGGGGGCGCTGCCGGGGTGTGGAGGCATTCTACAAACCACTGGGTGACAGCCCAGAGCAAGCCAAGGCGCTAGGGGGCGCTGCCGGGGTGTGGATGGCATTCTACAAACCACTGGGTGACAGCCCAGAGCAAGCCAAGGCACTAGGGGGCGCTGCCGGGGTGTGGATGGCATTCTACAAACCACTGGGTGACAGCCCAGAGCAAGCCAAGGCACTAGGGGGTGCTGCCGGGGTGTGGAGGCATTCTACAAACCACTGGGTGACAGCCCAGAGCAAGCCAAGGCGTTAGGGGGCGCTGCCGGGTGCGATGGCATTCTACAAACCACTGGGTGACAGCCCAGAGCAAGCCAAGGCGCTAGGGGGCGCTGCCGGGGTGCAGATGGCATTCTACACTCCACTGGGTGACAGCCCAGAGCAAGCCAAGGCGTTAGGGGGCGCTGCCGGGGTGCGATGGCATTCTACAAACCACTGGGTGACAGCCCAGAGCAAGCCAAGGCGCTAGGGGGCGCTGCCGGGGTGCGATGGCATTCTACAAACCACTGGGTGACAGCCCAGAGCAAGCCAAGGCGCTAGGGGGCGCTGCCGGGGTGCGGATGGCATTCTACAAACCACTGGGTGACAGCCCAGAGCAAACCAAGGTGCTAGGGGGCGCTGCCGGAGTGCGGATGGCATTCTACAAACCACTGGGTGACAGCCCAGAGCAAGCCAAGGTGCTTTCATGGGCCACCAAATGTCCCAGCTCCAGTTCTTTGGGGGTGGGGGGTGGGGGGTGGGCAGGGACAGCTTGTTGCTGCCATTCTTTTGGGGCAAGAACAGAACGTTGTGTTACTATTTTCACCTCCGTTCACGCTGGAAAGGTAAATGAAGAGAGGAAGTTGGAAGTTCAGCCTCTGCGAACGTTTTGCTACACGGAGATGGAGAATCCACCACGGCATTCTCCAGTCTAAAGCACCCACGTCTTTTTGGTCTGTGCTACTGAAGGAAAAACTTTTAACTTTCGATCTGGCGCTGTGGTTTTTATATGTGGGTTGGAAATAGTGTTTTGAGGAGCTCTTTTAATTATAGTGATTATTGATCCACTTAGGTTAAACTTTAATTAGGGAGAGTGCGATGTAATAGCTACATATATAAGCAGTAACTGTGTAAAGCCCAAGCCTCCTGGAGACCCGAGACAGATCCCTGCGAGTCCTGGCAGCTGCGGGCGGGCAGGGGTGCTTGGGGTGCCTGCAGAGGTGTGGCGAGTGCCCCGCAGCCTCCATCCTGGCAGGTGCGGGCGGGCAGGGGTGCTGGAGCGCCTGGAGAGGTGTGGCGAGTGCCCTGCAGCCTCCGTCCTGGCAGCTGCTGGCGGGCAGGGGTGCTTGGGGCGCCTGGAGAGGGGTGGCGAGTGCCCCACGGCCTCCGTCCTGGCTGCTGTGGGGCGGGCAGGGGTGCTTGGGGCGCCTGCAGAGGGGTGGCGAGTGCCCCGCAGCCTCCATCCTGGCAGGTGCGGGCGGGCAGGGGTGCTGGAGCGCCTGGAGAGGTGTGGCGAGTGCCCTGCAGCCTCCGTCCTGGCAGCTGCGGGCGGGCAGGGGTGCTTGGGGCGCCTGGAGAGGGGTGGCGAGTGCCCCACGGCCTCCGTCCTGGCTGCTGTGGGGCGGGCAGGGGTGCTTGGGGCGCCTGCAGAGGGGTGGCGAGTGCCCCGCAGCCTCCATCCTGGCAGGTGCGGGCGGGCAGGGGTGCTGGAGCGCCTGGAGAGGGGTGGCGAGTGCCCTGCAGCCTCCGTCCTGGCAGCTGCGGGCGGGCAGGGGTGCTTGGGGCGCCTGGAGAGGGGTGGCGAGTGCCCCACGGCCTCCGTCCTGGCTGCTGTGGGGCGGGCAGGGGTGCTTGGGGCGCCTGCAGAGGGGTGGCGAGTGCCCCGCAGCCTCCATCCTGGCAGGTGCGGGCGGGCAGGGGTGCTGGGGCGCCTGGAGAGGTGTGGCGAGTGCCCTGCAGCCTCCGTCCTGGCAGCTGCTGGCGGGCAGGGGTGCTTGGGGCGCCTGGAGAGGGGTGGCAAGTGCCCCTGCAGCCTCTGTCCTGGCAGCTGCGGGCGGGCAGGGGTGCTTGGGGCGCCTGGAGAGGGGTGGCGAGTGCCCCTGCAGCCTCTGTCCTGGCAGCTGCGGGCGGGCAGGGGTGCTTGGGGCGCCTGCAGAGGTGTGGCGAGTGCCCCGCAGCCTCCGTCCTGGCAGCTGCGGGCGGGCAGGGGTGCTTGGAGCGCCTGCAGAGGTGTGGCCAGTGCCCCGCAACCTCCCTCCTGGCAGCTGCCGGTGGCAGGGGTGCTTGGGGCGCCTGGAGAGGTGTGGCGAGTGCCCCGCAGCCTCTGTCCTGGCAGCTGCGGGCGGCAGGGGTACTTGGGGCGCCTGCAGAGGTGTGGTGAGTGCCCCGCAGCCTCCGTCCTGGCAGGTGCGGGCGGGCAGGGGTGCTTGGAGCGCCTGGAGAGGTGTGCTCAGTGCCCTGCAGCCTCTGTCCTGGCAGCTGCGGGCGGGCAGGGGTGCTTGGAGCGCCTGCAGAGGTGTGCTCAGTGCCCTGCAGCCTCTGTCCTGGCAGCTGCGGGCGGCAGGGGTACTTGGGGTGCCTGCAGAGGGGTGGCGAGTGCCCTGCAGCCTCTGTCCTGGCAGCTGCGGGCGCGCAGGGGTGCTTGGAGCGCCTGGAGAGGTGTGCTCAGTGCCCTGCAGCCTCTGTCCTGGCAGCTGCGGGCGGCAGGGGTACTTGGGGCGCCTGCAGAGGGGTGGCGAGTGCCCTGCAGCCTCTGTCCTGGCAGCTGCGGGCGCGCAGGGGTGCTTGGAGCGCCTGGAGAGGTGTGCTCAGTGCCCTGCAGCCTCTGTCCTGGCAGCTGCGGGCGGCAGGGGTGCTTGGAGCGCCTGCAGAGGTGAGGCGAGTGCCCCGCGGCCTCCGTCCTGGCTGCTGTTAACGTCAGGAGTGTCCTGGGCTGCAGAGAATTTTTATGAGTGTATTTGAGCCAAACTGACAACAATTGTCAAGAAGCAAAATCTCAAAGGCTTGAGAAAATGCTCCAGAAAATGGTGGTTTCACCACTTATTGTACACGTCAGAATCCAAGGGGAAGAGGTGAGGGGGTTACGTGAAACCCAATGGTGATAGATTAGGGAGGCGGGAGATGGTGGGTGGGGTTGTATAAAAAGTAGAGTGGGTAGATGTCCACGTCCTTTACTGTGGTGAGTGCAGGATAGCTGACAGCCACCATTTCCAGCATGTGGAGACGGTGTGAGGGGACATACGAAGGTGTGAGGGGACAAGAATGTCCCCTCATACCTTGAGGAGGTCTGTGATCTGCTTTGGGAAGAGGCTGTGCCCTGAGGGGAACTCCTGGAGAAAGGGGGTTACTCTGATGGTTCAAAGATATGTTATCATCCATGCAAAGAGATGACAGGCTGACTCAGTTAAAGCACAGACTGACCTTTGTCAAGGAAGAGGCTGGCGTAGGACATGACTCTCCACCGCGACTCCTCTTAGTTAGAAAGTGTTCATTTCAGACCATCCTGTGTGGTTACCTCAGGTCTCTGACTTGCCAGATCCCCAGCAGGCCTCCCCTGAGCTGGTCAGGTTCAGCATCTGGCCCGCCTCTTGTCCGCACTGCACGTGAAGTGCCCCCTCCGCCCTGGGTAGTCTGAAACTGGCCGGGCTGGGGATGGTTACACCCTGGAAATGGCCAGACTGTCAAGCGCTGCAGATCAGAGGTCTCTTCTCCTTTCGGCCCGTTAACCGGTGACCAGCACTGTTTTCAGTTCTCTCTGCTTTTCCTTCACACTCATCTTTTCCTCCTCTGCGGCTGCTTCCTGTGAAAGGGTGCACTTCCCTCTCTTGTGTGGCGCCTCTAGCTTTCTTCAGCGTCGCTCTTCTTGAACATCATCACGTGAGAGCGGTGCATTCCAAAAGGAGTTTCACTCTGATTCTCATCTTTTCCTCCCCCACCCCCTGCCCATAACTCATTGAACAATCTGTGGCTAGGGTCCTTGAATCAGGTGCACACCCTGAGTTCTCTCGGTCCACCGTGGTGCCTTAGTCTGTGTAGAACACTCTCCTAGGTAGGATCACAGGAGGGAACCCCCGTAGAGGTCGCTGCCGCCTCTTAGAAATGGTGCATGTAGTGCTTGCATGCTGTTTTTATTCTCAATTAAACATTCCGGGTTATTAAGCTCATTGTTTTAGCTGTTATATTTTTGTTTGTTTGTTTTTGTTTGTTTTGATTTACATTTTCACTCTGGCTTGGTACATTTTAAAAACTGGTCCTATTTTGCCTGGCCTGTGGTGGCACAGTGAATAAAGCATGGACCTGGAATGCTGAGGTTGCCAGTTCAAATCCCTGGACTTGCCTGCTCAAGGCACATATAGGAAACAACTACTGCGAGTAGATCCTTCCTGCTTCTCCCTTCCCCCTTCTCCCTTCCCCCCTTCTCTCTCTCTCTCTCTCTCTGTCTTGCCTCTCTCTTCAAAAATCAAGAAATAAAAATCTAAACAAACATAATAACCTGCTCATATTTCTCATGAGACTTTGTTGTGCGTCTTCTATTCCCATTTAAAGACCCTGATAAAAATGATGACGAGGATGGAACTGGAGACAGGACACCATGCTGCAAATACAGTGATAAGTTCTGAATAAAGAAATGAATCAACACTCAGGACACTTTTACAAAGCTGGTCTCTTTCACCTGAGGACAGCTGTCTACCTAGTTACAGTAATATAGAAAAAGATGGTTAACCTTGCAGAGCTGGAGATTTAACAGTGCTCTTAAATTCCCAGAGCAGCAGCTCATCAAGAATTCTTTATTGCTGGGATCAAATTCCATCAGAGCTCCTCCGACCCGGTATCTCCCTTGAGGCCTTCCTGTTTCCTTTAAACCCGGGTGATAGATCTCAGCTTGTCCTGCTGCACTTGGTTCCCCGGGGCGCATGGCGCAGGGGTAAATGATGGTCCATTGCCATGTGACGGGCATTGCAATGTGGTGACAGTGTGACTGTCCATGCAGGTTGCCCCCTCAGTTATTGTATAACCCTCGGACACCACAGCAGTACGGCATTAGGAGGGCATAAGAGATTGCACCTGTAAGCTGGTAGATAGATTTCAATGATTGGCTGATCGTCGTCATGGGCCACCGTAGTAGGTGAAGGTGGCAAAGCTGGCCAAAGACTGAGAGGCTCCACAGCTCTGTTCCCGGCTCCCCACATCCGAACATGTCTCCCTCCTCACAAACTGGCAGCCAGTACTCTGACCAAGAGCCTCTCCTAACGGGAACAGCAGTGCCATCCCTACTGAAAGTCCCTGGCCTGAGGACCTTTGGCTGTCTTTGCAAAAACCTCTAACCTTTGAGCTGATTGCTTTAAAGTGAAACTGATACAAAATTTATATATGAGGCCCTGGCCGATTGGCTCAGCAGTAGAATGTCAGCCCCGCGTGTGGACGTCCCGGGTTCGATTCCTGGTCAGGGCACCCAGGAGAAGCGCCCAGTTAGTTGCTTCTACACCCCTGGTCTTAGAGGTACTGACGCCAGTGTTTGAGAAGCACAGATAGACGACCTCCATTCATCTCCACAATGGCCCTGAAGCTTTGATCTTTCAGGGTTGAAAAACAGAGAGGCGGAGAAGTGGAACAAGTTGTTGGGCTTCAGCGCTGAGAATCCAGCTCAGTGCTGGCTCCTCCCTGATCTGCTCCCTCCCTGCCATTGCGAAAGGACCTCTGTCCCTATACCTTTGTTAAGTGTCGTAACTGCAGTTGAGTAGGTGGTCTAATCATTTCCATTTTATAAAAGGGTAAGCCAAGGCTTAGTTAAGGTGTGACATACACACAGAGGTAGGGCAGAGTCACAGCTAAAGTCAAACTCAGGGTTCTTGGTTCTTATCACAGACACTGGACGGAGCCTCTTCAGTGCTCAGTGTGGAGACACAGGTCCTTGTCAACTGACCGGACATCATTTTCCTGCTGGTAATACTAATGACAAATATCAGCATAGTGGTTTTCAGTTTCCATAGCTCTTCGTATATATATAATTATATTAGTTCATTCAATCCTCCCAGTAACACCCATGGAAAAAGAGTTCTGTTACATAGACAGGAGAATAAATTCCTTCTCTTTAGCTTCTGCACAGTACTGCCCTCTCAGGCTAGGAGACCTCATTTTATAGTCATAACCTTGTCCTATTGTCATTATGATTGTCATTTATTGGGAAAGCCCAGAGGAGTTTATTATCAGATCTGTATCTAGCAACTCCAATGAAACTAAAATCTAGTAAAATCAAGTAAAACTCGAGTGCATTTATCAATGTGTTTTGTTTTTGTTTTTTACTCTATAATATTTTTCTCATGCTAATGACTGGTGAAGTCTGTCATTCTGCCTTGCTTCATTCTCATGAATGTTCCAGAAACCTCTTCAAAAGCTCACCTCCTCTGGGTCAGTGCTGCACATCCCCTATTTCTCTTACCTGGGAGAGGGGAGAGAGAAAGATTTTTAGTTCCAACTACTTATAATAATTGATTTCTCTCTTTCCTCTCTCCTCCTATTAGCATATTTCTCTAGTATATTTGAATATAACAGGCTGTTCAGGTTTCTGGGTGACTGTTATACAAATAAATGTCTATTAGCTAGATTTCGGGCAGTGGCACCGGGCACAGGGGAGAATGGGAGGGTGCTGGGGGGGGGGGCTGGGAAATTCCTGGGGACTGACCAGCACAGCACGGAGACTGGGAGTCGCTTGCCCTTCACCAGCTCCACGACCTGGTCACTGGCTGGACACCAGCTGACAGAGTTTCTGATTAGAGATAACAAATATATAGAACCAAAGTGCCATACACTTGGTTAGATTTAGGCGGCATTTCTGGGAAAAGGCAAATATCCTCATAAGAAATAGATGGGGAATATTCATACTTTAAATATATATTACCATTTGAATCCAGCCAGGAAGAGACAGTATGATTTAAGTCAGATACAGATAGCTGGAGAAAGAATTATAGTGTCTGAGATTCCCACTCAGTGATTCACAGTTTGCAACATCTTATTTAACATGTTTAGTAAAATAATTGATTTGACACATTTATAAGCTCTGTGGGATACATGACTCCTAAAATGCTGAGTGCTTAGTGAGTAATCAAATTTTATTAATCAATAGTGTTGAGTGCCTTCATTTTGCACAGGGCCTTTGTGTTGTAATAGCAATCTGAAGTGTATGACGTGATTTCTACTTTCTTTTTTTTTTTTTCTTTTTTAGTTTTTTAAATGAGAGAAGGAGAGATAGAGAGACAGACTCCTGCATGAGCCGCAACCGGGATCCCCTCAGCAACCCTCATCTGGGGCCGATGCTCAAATCAACTGAGCCACTGGCTGTGGGAGGGGAAGAAAGAGAGAAGGGAGAGAGGGAAGAAAAGAGCAGTAGATGGTTGCTTCTGTTGTATGCCCTGACTGGGGATCAAACTGAGGACATCACATGCTGGGTCAACACTGTCCACTCAGCCAACTGGCCAGGGTCCCACTTAAAATTTTTGATAGACAAGTTCATCTGGTCCTCGGGATGAATTGCTTTGAAACTGACATCATGTAGCCTCTGATGCTCTTTAAAATTGTGCCATGTTTGCTCGTGTTCTGGTCACCTACGTTCACCTGTGTTTGAGAACATAGTTGTTCTCACCTGGTCACCTATGTTCACCTCTTTGTGGGTTCAACATTTACAGCCTTTTGTGGGGTGCAGGGAATGAAGTGTGAAAAGGGCAAATATAATGTTATTGGTTAGCACTAACAATGCAATTTCAGTAGAGTGGAGGGGTTAGAAACACCTGACTTTTTATCACATTCTAAAACATTTCAATTCGGATGATTAGGGAGAAAAATGTGATACTGTGTTTTTCTTTACAGAAGAATAGCAAGAATAGGAGGGGTGATTTGGCACCTTTGCAGCAGTAGTAACAATGTAAGTAATGACCCCATTATTTTTTAGAAACTCCAAAGTAGAGGGTGAATGTAGAAACTAGTCGAAAGGGAACACAGATTAATTGGGACTTGTCACATAGGAGGCGTATAGTTCATGGTGCAGTAATGATCCCACAAGCCCCCTTCACTGTAAAACCTGGTGCCCACCCAGGGTAATATATCTCTAAGTCTCTTAGGAATCATGACACAAATATGTGCATCCTGAGTGTTAAATCATCAGCTAATGCAGCACATCCACTGAGCTGTCAGACTGACCCACGGTCAACTGCTGACCTGGAAACCAGGACTCAGAGGGCAAGCTCCAAGTTCGAAAATAAACTTCGGGCCGGGTTGAAAAGAGGGTTCGATCAAGAAGTCAGAGGTCAAAAGCAGTAGGTCAAAGCTATGTAATTTCTCAAGAGCCCAAGACCGCCTGCGGTTTGTAGCTCATGACAACGCGGTTCGCCAAGCAGGCCAGGCAAGAGGAAGAGGAGGAGCTAGTTACAGAGGTGTGCACACCGTTCACCAAGCAGGCCAGGCAAGAGGAAGAGGAGGAGCTAGTTACAGAGGTGTGCACACCGTTCACAGGAGTCCCCTCCTTCACGCCGTCCTCTGGCAGGAATCAAACCCGCTATCTGGGTTGAGGGCAGCCAGAAACTTGGGGACTCAGGGTGAGCACGGCAGGGGTCCCATCTTTATCAGTTTGGTGGACCTCGACTTCAGGCACTTGAGCCCTGGCTGGTAGCTCAGTTGGTTAGAGCACTGTCCTGATATACCAAGATTGTAGGTTTGATCCCCGGTAAGGGCACATATAAGAATCAACCATCGAATGCATAAATAAGTGGATCAACAAACCAATGTTTCTCTCTCTCTCTCTGAAATCAATCAATCAATCCAAATTAAAAAAAAAATTTGCAAAAAAAATATTTTGGGGTGCTTGATGCAAAACCAAAATAACAAAAATTAATTTATTAGTGAGTGTTTGTAGCAAATCCCATATGAAGAGATCCATTCTTCTTAGGCCGAATTTATTGTTTCTTTCTCTCAACTACTGTAGGCGAAGGCATAGTGAGGTAACCAACTTGGCACGTGCTGACATGCCAAGTACTTTATATAGCTGACTGTTCCCATATTTGGAGGTTTGGCTTATCCTCATGTTAGGACAAAATATATTAATTGATTTTTCCCAAAGTTATTCTCTACTAGCAAATGGTAGATTTTTGAAAGACCTTTGTTTTTGCTATTTGTCACGCAAGGGCCATCAGTAACTTCAGATTTCCTGGTTTGCCTTCAGACTCTCTTGGCAAAGGAGAGTTAAATCAGCACTCAGGTCTTCTCTCAGAAGAGGGGCCACTGTGTCATGTACCAAAAAGCCAGACATTACGCTAGGAAAGGATTCAGAAACGTAAGAGAAGCCGAGTATAGCCCGTATCCTAACGCGGTGACAGGGAAACACCTGTTACCCGGCTGCTCTGACAGAAGTGGGGAGAGGCGCCTCAGATGGGAAAAGCCGACGGTGGAGGAAGACTGCCCAGAAAACGATCCGAGCCACCGCATTCGCCACTCTCATCCTTGTGGCTACGCCTTGAGTTCCTGAGCACGCCCAGCTCCCCAGTCAAGGCAGTCCGAGCGAGCACGGACTCAGAAGGAACCCTCTGTCTCCTTCAGGAGGTCCTGAAGCCGACCTGAGCAGTTCTGCGCGGGGTGTCGCCCTCACAGCTCAGCTGCACAGGATAGGGGTGTCCCAGGAGCCAGGATGCTTGTGCTCCCGGGCGTCCCCACCGTCACAGCGTCAGCAGGGCGGTGACTGCCCTCTCATCTTCCGAATCCGAATCCGTGTTCCATGTGGCAGGGACGAGAAGGCTGCCTTTGCCACTGTTCCGTATTCTCCAATCAAACTGCGCTCGGTCCCCTTAGATTTCACTAGGGAATACCCCATTTCCGTCCGTCCCGGGTCTACACTCCTGTCTGCGGTTCTGCGATGGGCCTGGGTCTCCACCTTCCCACGCAGTGTCCCAGAGCGGAGACAGGTGCTGCAGGGAGCTCTCCTACGACATCTCTCTGTGCACACAGCGTCCTCGGCACCCGCAGGCCCAAGCGGTGCGGTCTGCACGGTCCCCGCCGTGTTACCGCGGGTTCTGGCTGGAAGAAGACAGAGCTGTAATCAATGCGTCTCTCGTTATAAACAAGGCCGGTCATCACGGCGCTTTGTGTTTCTTCACAATGCTTCTATTCTGTGACAACAGTTATCTGAAGGGAGGAAGGATGCGGACCCATCCCGTTTTTCCTTTCAATCAGTGGGCTGATCCCACGACACGGTGCCCCCTAATGCTTGCCTCATGGTCACAGTAGTTCTACCTGCTGACCTCTTGACCCCTTCCATGTCAACCGTGCTCTGCGGAAAGAAATGATTTCAGAAGCCCTTTGCCTACCTCCCCAGTTTTTTGTGTTTTTTTTTTAAACATTGAGTTCTGTGATTTGAAAATATAAATAAAATTTCTTTTAAAAAGAGTATCCTGGACTTGCACCGTTAGACTTGAGGCCTGTGTCCACTCTGTTCATGTCAGCATCTTGACTCCGGAGCTCTTAGTTAATTACCTTCTCTGCTAATGACAGAGCTCGCTAGTCCAGTTTCCACTGTTTTCTTAAACAACTAAGATCATCTTGGCTTATTAGGGGCTCTCTCCCATTATGAAATACTCTGTTATATTTAAGGTCAGACAGAAATATCTGTTTTCCAAGTTTTCTCTCTCTCTCTCTCTCTCTCTCTCTCTCTCTCTCTGATGAACAGTCTCTAAGCTACTCCCTGTCCCACTGTAGTTTTAGTCATTGGGGTAAAGAAGTCCACACTTGCCACTTGAAAATATGTCTCTGCTTGCCATTTTTAAATTACTGTTGCCTTCGGAGGTGCGAGAATGTGTTCCTTTGTCAGAACGGCAATGGGAGGCCCAGGTGACAATCCCTTTTCCTTAAGATTGGAGACTGCACAGAGCTGTCAGTTTAGAAAAGCTAGTGCCTTTCATTTCTGGCTCCTGCTGTGCCTGACAGTTGAAGTGGCAGCAGGAGGCAGAAACGAAAGTAAGCTCTCCTGGCATGTGCCCTTAGGTAGAAATTAATAATAGAAGGAGCAGGCCTGCGTTTAAAAACAGCCGGTGTCAAATGTCACACGATAGACCACGACTAACCCCCTAATGAGATGACCCACGCTGTCCATAATTTTCCAAAGCCAGGCATAATTCTCAAACTCGCCAACCATGTTAATCTGCGTTCTTATACGTGGAGGGCCTTTGATACGTTCTGGAATAGTCTACTTCAAGACCAATGCCGTAAATGGCAACGTTGTAGCTCATGAAACACACCATTACTTGGCTGTTTTGAATTTTATAGACTGTGCTTTTTTTTTTTTTTTTAATTTTTACTCTTTGAATTTTATAAATGGCGCTTTCCTTTTTTCTCCATTTCTGAGGTCGGATGAATTTATATTGATATATTTTTTAAATGGTATAGCCTTATGTGGTACCGAATATAGCTCTGCTGATTTCAACCTAGCCACGAATCCCGGGGCTTTATAGGTTTACTGGAACTGTGTAGACGCTCCTAGGTTGCTAGCTTATTTATGAGTGGATGGTCTTGCTTGTATTCCCTCTTTGTCTGGGGCCGGCTCGTTCTGCAGTATCAGCTGCTTTGTATGTAATATTTGCAATTCTTTTCTTTGCGATGGTTGCTCTGTTCCCAGGGCGTGGGGTCTGCACAGACGATAGCATTTAAATGGTCCTCCCCCAAGCCCCACTTTGCTGGTTGAATTCCCGTAGTCAGCTCTGGGAACAAGCCCCAGCGGGCCACTTGGCTGTGTGGTTATGTACGAGAGATGCATTGTCTCTTTGTTCAATAAATTTCCCTCTCCGTACCTCTGGTGCTGGAGAAATTCCTCAGCATGTACTCTGAACTCCTGTTCCAACCGCCCATTCCTTACTCGTCACTGGCGCATGCTGATTGATTTATCACTTCCTTAACTGCGTTTCATAATCTTTTAGCTCTCCCAAATGCCTCTTTCTCAAACTTGATTACTTCTTGTTTTTATTTATCCATTTGGGTCCTTTTTTTTTTTTTTTTTTTTTTTTTGGTTGAGGAAACTATCCCTTCTAGATGAGACTCTTAACTCTGAGGAAAGGTAAAGGATCCTTCAACAATTTCTATTTCCTTTGGTTTTGTATAGATATATAGCTAAAGATATTTAATTCACCTAGTTTGCGTAAGTCTCTAAAATGTGTTTTATGTACATTGTTTACCCATTCAATGTTACTTTGGTGATAGTTGATATTAGTTAGTAGTAGTCACTACAACTTAAGTCAGGTGTTGCTCCATTTTGACCATTTCATGTTAAGAAGCAATACTGGCCTGACTCGTGGTGGCGCAATGGGGAAAGGGTGACGTGGCACGCTGAGGTCGCAGGTTCAAAACCTTGGGCTTGCCTGGTCAAGGCACCTATGGGAACGGATGCTTCCTGCTCCTCCCCTCTTCTCTCTCCTTTCTCTCTAAAAATGAATAAATAAAAAAATTAAAAATAAACGAAGAAACAATATTGTTCCTCTATCCACAAGCTGTGCATAACCTTTTTTATATTTAACTAGACCTCAATTACCTCGTATAGTTTGGCTTACAGGAACACACTGACACGCTTTTACTAATCTTATTAAAATATTCTTCGCTGCCTGGTGTTTTTCTGGTTGAGTAGTTGTTTATATGTGAGACTGGCCATCTCACAGTTTGCTCTGATGTGGGCGCTCCAAGCTTGGTTGTGTGAGCAGTGATTTTCGACCTTTTTCATCTCATGGTACTTACACAGCAACAAAATACTGAAATTCTGCGGCCAACCAAAAATAAATCTTTTTTGCTGATTTGACAAAAAAAATAGGTATAATTTTGATTCATTCACATTGGACAGCTATTGTTGTGTTGGTTGTTGTCATTTTCTTTTTTTTTTTTTTTTTTTTTTTTTTTTTTTGCATTTTTCTGAAGCTGGAAACAGGGAGATACAGTCAGACAGACTCCCGCATGCGCCCGACTGGGATCCACCCGGCATGCCCACCATGGGGCGATGCTCTGCCCACCAGGGGGCGATGCTCTGCCCATCCTGGGCATCGCCATGTTGCGACCAGAGCCACTCTAGCGCCTGAGGCAGAGGCCACAGAGCCATCCCCAGCGCCCGGGCCATCTTTGCTCCAATGGAGCCTTGGCTGCAGGAGGGGAAGAGAGAGACAGAGAGGAAAGCGCGGCGGAGGGGTGGAGAAGCAAATGGGTGCTTCTCCTGTGTGCCCTGGCCGGGAATCGAACCCGGGTCCTCCGCACGCTAGGCCGACGCTCTACCGCTGAGCCAACCGGCCAGGGCCTGTTGTCATTTTCATATTTAACAGTCTGAGGGAACAGAGGACAGCGCCCCGGAGTAGACAGGTGCTGCGTGTTTTAACGATTCCTCTGGCGCACAGGTTGGGAATCGCAGGTGTGGCTGTAACGTGGGGGAGCTTCAGGAGAACTGCAGATTCCCAGGGACTGTGTTCAAACGTACAGATCTGAATCTCCTGCTAAAGCTCCTCAGAAAGCT
The DNA here is from genome assembly GCF_036850765.1 of Saccopteryx bilineata. Classification (NCBI taxonomy): domain Eukaryota; kingdom Metazoa; phylum Chordata; class Mammalia; order Chiroptera; family Emballonuridae; genus Saccopteryx; species Saccopteryx bilineata. Next base: position 7,704,371 of record NC_089495.1, read on the forward strand.
AGATTTGTGACAAGCCCTCACTGACAATCTTAGGCAGGTGGGTCGGGATCCGTCCTGTGACAGGCATTTGGGAGCCATTGGTAGAAGGCTTTGCATCTGGGACTAAGTGATTTTAAATACTCGAGGGAAAGGAAATAACGGAGACAGGAGACACATTCGGACTCGGGAGACACTCACTGTGGTCGCGTTTGGTTTTCCGTCGGGATGGTTCTGTCTTCAAGCTCAGGAGCGGTGACTGCTCATTGCCAAGTCCCTGGACCGCCTCTCCTTCTTGACCCGTGGGGACACTGCCCACCGGTTTGTTAAAGATCACCATCTGGACCGCTTCTTACCAATGAGCATGGCTTCGCGAGACTCTGTCAGGACAAGTGGCCGGGCAGTTCCATTTAAAATGACTCATTGCTTAAACGGAAGAGAGGAGCACCTCCCAAGGCAAGCAGGGAAAGGACACACGAGAGGAGGAATGCGGAGGGGACCAGGCAGGCATCGGAGGCAGGCGGGAAGTGGTTTGGGAAGAATGAAATCCCAGCATACATCAGCCACCTTCCTTGGGAGGTCACTTAGAGAAAGGATCCCAGTGGGCTGACGTGTCACTGTGTAAAAGGACAGCACTCCTCACAGTTCCAACTGGTAGTCTGTTGCCTACAAGAATGGAATTTTGGTGAAATAAAGACAGACATCCTTGGGGAGATATTTACGTTTTATTTTATCTTTTCAGACAGAAAATCACAGTACTGAAACAGGGTGGGGAGAAGGGTTATAATATATGAAAGTCAACTTAATTTTTAGTTCCTGCAGCCATAAAATCTTTATTGTGTGAGTGTGTGTGTGTGTGTGTGTGTGACCTGTTGTTCAGTTTCTGTGTGAGGAAGATCAAAGAATCTTTTAAGTTTTGCATACACTGGCATGAGTTAGTGCATAAACATCATAATTTCTGAGGAAAACTTCATTTCTAATCAGAACAATACCAGATCAATAACTAGAAGGTCTTGCTAGTATGCCAACAGAAAAGGAGCTAGAACACAGGTGTTTCCGGGTTTTAGTATCCTTCATTCCCGCGTCAGCCGTGCTTTGCCCGCCTGGGTCGTAGGTGGCGGCGCTGCGCAGGGTGTTTGTTTGTAAGGCTACAGAGGAGTCGCTGCAGGAGGGCGAGTCTCCCGGAGCTGGCGGCGATAATTAGGCTTCATCTTCTCATTAAGTGTAAATGAGAGGTCCTCCCACCCATTGTCAAACTTCCTAATTACGAAACTTCCTTTAACCCATGAAATGTGAGCAGCTGTGGATATTGCTCCTGGGTGGAAGCTCTAGGTGGGTATGATTTGCTACCCTTTCCGTCTCCGCCAGGACAGCCAGTCGCACTGCAGGAGCGAGGAAGGCGGGGAAATTAAATCCATGCAGCTTGCGATGGACGTGTAGCAAGGAGAAAGTACGAACTTTATTCTTTAAAGTCATGGAGATGGGGGCGGGGGCACTGGTTACTGCATCGTTACTTGTATGGTCCTGGTTGCACAAGGGGCCATAGTTTGGCAGTTGGCTAATTGCTAGCACTGAACATAGGTTCAGTTATTTAAGGAAGTACATTGTCTCCAGGGTTTAAAACACAGTGCCAAATTTAATTACATAATGTCAACCTTCTTAAAAAAAAATAGGTAGTATAAAAGCTTATTCAATGACGAGGAGATGTAAAATCATCAAAACTTAACATTCAAAAGGACCTTAGAGTTCTATGATCTTTTCTATAACCCCACGCCGGACATCCGTGAACATGGTTTCCCCTCTCTGAGAAATGGTGGGAACTATGTAACCCAGGGGTCCCCAAACTACGGCCCGTGGGCCACATGCGGCCCCCTGAGTCCATTTATCCGGCCCCCGCCGCACTTCTGGAAGGGGCATCTCTTTCATTGGTGGTCAGTGAGAGGAGCATAGTTCCCATTGAAATACTGGTCAGTTTGTTGATTTAAATTTACTTGTTCTTTATTTTAAATATTGTATTTTCTCCCATTTTGTTTTTTTTACTTTAAAATAAGATTTGTGCAGTGTGCATAGGGATTTGTTCATAGTTTTTTTAAAGTCTGGCCCTCCAATGGTCTGAGGGACAGTGAACTGGCCCCCTGTGTAAAAAGTTTGGGGACCCCTGATGTAACCCATTACTTGTTTGAGTCAGCAAATTCTATTGTGGAAAATGATAGTCGTTAGGTAGATCTTCCTTATATTTGGAGAACTGCCAAACTATGGCCCCTTGTGCAACCAGGACCATACAAGTAACGATGCAGTAACCAGTGCCCCCCCCCCCCCATCTCCATGACTTTAAAGAATAAAGTTCATACTTTCTCCTCGCTACACATCCATCGCAAGCTGCATGGATTTACTTTCCTCGCCTTCCTCGCTCCTGCAGGGTGGCTGGTTGTCCTGGCAGAGGCGGAAAGGGCAGCAAACGTTCTTTTCCTGTAGGTTAAGTTTTACTCTAATAGGAAGTTGTCTTCCGAGTCAGCCAATTCTGCGGCTGGACAACTATAGTTAGTAGTCGTGTGGTTTTTAACATACATAACAAAATCTTTTCCTTGTTACTTAATTTTTTCAAGTTCTGCCCTCAAGAAAATTTTAGATTAGATCCGTTATACACTGTTCACATGACGATTCTTTAAATACGTGGAGGCAGTTGCCATGTCCCCCAAAGCACTATTCTATAGGTTCTTCAACCAGTTATTACAGCCTTACCACACCTGCTGATGTAACGGATGGCTGTCCTGCAGACAGCCTCGTTTACAAATGTCTCTTTACAGGCACAGCAGGAGCATGTGACATGCCAAAAAGGTGTGACAGTGTCAGAGTATTTGAGAATTATTTTTCTTGGGTATATTATTTCTGTTACTAAAGCCTAAGATTGATTGCATTCACTTTTTTTAGAAGTTGAATCAAGTAGTTGGATCAAGTAATGGGACCGGAACATCCCAGGACATTTTATCTCAATCTGTTATCAAACTGAAGCTTCAGCGATTCTTTCCTTATGCTGTAAGATTTTGGTAAACAATGCAGAATTTTATATATATATTTAATAATTCCCAAGTCATGGTTTTAAAATAAACATTACTTAAATTAATTCCATAGTAGGGATATTTATTTATTTATTTATTTATTTATTTATTTTGTGACGGAGACAGAGAGACACAGAGAGGGACAGATAGGGACAGACAGACAGACAGGAAGAGAGACAGATGAGAAGCATCAATTCTTTGTTGTGACTCCTTAGTTATTTATTGATTGCTTTCTCATATGTGCCTTGATCTGAAGGCTACAGCAGTGCGAGTGACACTTTGTTCAAGCCAGCGACCTTTGGGATCAAGCCAGTGACCATGGGTCATGTTTATGATTCCACTCTCAAACCAGAGATTTCATGCTCAAGCTGGTGAACCTGCACTCAAGCTTGATGAGCCCGAGCTCAAGCCGGTGACCTCAGGGTTTCTAAGCTGGGTCCTCTGGGTCCCAGTCCGATGCTCTATCCATTGCACCACCGCCTGGTCAGGCCATAGTAGGGCAATTTAAATCAAACACTTAACTTTGTGTGTGTTTATATTGATAAATGAAATATTTCTCTTTTCCCCAAATTTATTAGATTTCTCAGGATTACATATTGCTATATAATTGTTTAACTATGCAGCATGAACACGGACTTAACTTGCTTTAAAAATATCAAAGTTAATTATATCATTGGTAAATTTTTATGTGAATTATTCATTCATAGAGATTTTCTATTTCATTCATGTTGCTTCCAAGAAAAATAACCGGCTCAAGGGAAAATTATTTAAAACTATTAAACATTACAATAGTAAAATGAGCAATATAGGAAATACGATATTAAATCCCATATGAAATACGAAATCAGGCCAAAGGACACTAGCATACCATATTTGACGTTAGGGCCTTGCTCCCCCTTGGGCTGGGACAGGTTGTAACCGGAGGGGGCAGAGGGACTTTCTCCAGGGTTCCGGAACTGCTTTGTTTCTTGATGGAAGAACTAGATTCATGATTAGTGAGAGCTCGTCATCTTTATATATGGGATGGAGTCCTCTTTTCTGTACGTCTCTTCCATTTCAGGGGAAAGCTTACACATTCAGTGTTTCATTATTGGGAATTACAGTCATATATTTCTGAGCTATTCATTCTGTTTGGCAAACTGTTTATGAGGTAGAACCCATTTTCAGAGTGTCACCCGGTGGAAGCGTTACTTCACCGACCACGCTGTTCTTATTTTGATGACATTTTAGGGAAGCATCGTAGACTTATTACAGTTTTCCGACTGCTAACGTGTTGGATCTGCAGCAAATGTCTCTTCCACAGGGCTTTGCAAGTCTGATGGTCCCAAAGGAAGCCAGGCTTGTTTCTGGAGATCAGTAATGGCTGGGTGGTAAGATCTCTCCCCCTCCCTCTCCACTATTCCTTGGTGCCAGGAGGAGCAACATTTCTGGATACAGCGGGGTAAAGACTGTTCTGTTTCTTCATTCTACTCTCTGCGGGCCCTGCCTGACGCTTGGTACATCTCTGTTGAACTCTGTGGAGAGTGACAGAATATGCCCATTAAAATGAAGCATGGCCACTCCGCTTCAAGATGTTGTGGCCAATCATAATTAATAGTAAGTTAAAGAGAATGGAGTTCGTTGCAGTGGTGACTAAAGGTGGAATAAAATCATTAGAAGGGAGCAAAGAGATGCAATCGAAGAGCTGAGAAAGGGCATTGAGATAAAGAAGAAAGCAGGACCGCAGACGAGTAGAGGGGGAATGAGGAATACAGGGGCGTCAGAGAGATGAGTGCCTCCCCCTTTCTGTCCGTCCCATCCCTGCCCCGGTGTGGAACTTAGCCTGATCCGGACAGACAACTTCCCACCTCCCCTCGCTCAGGAAATCCTTTTCTTTTTGCCGTAACTACGGTTGTTGCTTGAAAAACATGGGCTTCCACAGCAAGGGTCCACTTATATGTGTGTGTTTTTTGTCAGTAAATACGGTAAATGTGTTTTCTTTTTCTGATGATTTTATTAATGGTATTTCCTTTTCTCTAGCTTACTATTTATTATAAGACTATCATCTATGATACACTTAACGTGCAACATATCTGTAACTCGACTGTTTATGTTATCAGTAACGTTTCTGAGCCATGGTTGGTTATTCGTAATTAAGATTTGAACGAGTCAACGTTATACACAGATTTTCAACTGTGTGGGGTTGAGCACTTCTAACCCCATTTTTCAGGGTCACCTGCACTTTCATTTTTTTAGTAAATGTTTATGGATAGCCAGGCTCTGTGGAAATCAGGGAAAGGAGTATGTCCCTGAGGACACCTGCTTTCATACTAGGTAGTTAATCTGTGGCTACACTTATCCCTACCCACCCTACAACCAGGGCCAGATTTCCTGATGCCTTCCTCTCCGATGCTCCAATTGGATTAGCATTACTTATTAAAGTTTATACGCCTCTAAAATCTAACCTAATCTTTAAAAAGTTCTCTCTCTATTTGAGTGTTTAATTTTGTAAATGTATATATTTGGGGTTTAGTCTGCATGTGTAAAAATAAATACCATTGTATCTGGTTTAGAGATGGTAATTGTGCTCAGTATCTGTTGTTCTATGTTTTAAAGGTTAGGATATCAAGAATAGGATTTCTTTAGTCCCTGCTTTATATCAGTGATTTCCTGGAAAAAAATGGGATTGTATAAAGAAGTCATACATTCTAGAAAAGAATTAAAAGGAAAAAAGAAAAGAAAACTGTCTATTCCAGATAACTAATTCAGGGAATCATTGGTGGAGGAACCCTGGTAGATCTTAGTTTAACTTCTTAAGGGTTGAAATCATTGACTTCTCTTACACTACGGGTGACATCTGCAGGTCTAGAGAACCTTGGTTCTGAAGACAGAAGACTTTTTTGGTGAAGCACACACAGCCAGAGGACTAGTCCCGTGCATCAAGTAGAGTGTACAAGTATTCGCAGCTCACTCTCAGATGCCGCGTAAACTGACAGACATTGCTGTGTGTCTCACAGAACAACCTCCCGTGTGCCCACAGGGCAGGAGTGATGTCCCCACACTCTCCCGCGACACTGCTCGCTTACTTTCAAGAGCAGAGCTGAGCTTGCGGGGAGCACATTATTTTTTCTTAATTGTTTTATTCTGCTGTCTCAGGATATCCCGGCTGGTGTTCTGACCACTTTAGAGGCCTGGGCACCCACACTCCATTCATCATCATCAGACTGAAAAGAAATCTGTGCATTACATCTGGTTAAGGGTGTGTCTTTGTTTCTTCCTTATGTTTCAGTTTAAATCAGAGCAAATGTAGCAGATACCTCTCTGCATGTGGGGATATGAAATGTCCACCTTTTAAAAAATAAATTTGTTATCATAATGTAATTCATCTGAATCTGTGATAACAGACTTCAAAAGTAAAGCTTTAGGCCTGACCAGGTGGTGGCGCAGTGGATAGAGTGTCAGACTGGGATGTGGTGGACCCAGGTTCAAGACTCCGAGGTTGCCAGCTTGAGTGTGGGCTCATCTGGTTTGAGCAAGGCTCACCAGCTTGAGCCCAAGGTCGCTGGCTTGAGCAAGGTGTTACTTGGTCTGCTGTAGCCACCGCCCCGGGTCAAAGCACATGTGAGAAATCAATCAATGAACAACTAAGGAACTGCACCGAAGAATTGGTGTTTCTCATCTCCCTCCCTTTCTGTCTGGCTGTCCCTATCTGTCCCTCTCTCTGACTCTCCCTGTCTCTGCCACACACACAAAAAAGTAAAGCCTTAGCAATGTCCTGCATTCAAATGACAACCTGTTACAGTGAATGACTTAATCACTTTAAGCAGTTAAATAGTATCTCTTCATTATACTGCCTCACTTGGCTGACATTTTAACGCAGCTGGTACTGGTTACAAACAGAAATTCTTGTGATGAAGTCTCTTTTGATACCATAGCACTAAAGTTAATTCTAAACAAATCCCTGGATGTATAGCTACTAGGGGAAGTACTGTGTTTCTTGTGCCGTTCTATAGGTAAGATAATTATCTGACATGGTTCCTTTCTCAAGCAGAAAGAGAAATACAAGGGAATATAGAACTAAATGACTAATGATGTGGCATGAGTGTCTTCACTGGAGGAGTTAAGAAGCAGGCGAGGCCGTGACAGTTGGATGGATGTTGGTCCAGCAGGGTTAGTCCCGACTTGGATGAGTGCAAGAGGTCGGGAGGGCACTGGCGGCAGGCCTAGGCGCTGGGTAGTGAGCCGAGTCTTCCAGGAAAGAAAGTGCGTGAGTAGATGGGCAGGGCCACGTGGGTGTGCAGCAGGGGGCAGGGTAAGTTGGCAACTGGCGTCAAGTTAGGAAGGGCCTGAGGACCACTGAGGCGAGTGTCAGCAAGAAGAGGAAGATATACAGGAGAAGGGGCATTTGCTGGTCATCTATTACAAACAAGCATAGGTAATGTCTATTCTTAGCTTATTCTGTGCCGGACACTGTTCCAAAAAGCTTACATGGTTTGTATTATGTAATTCTGAAACCAACCTTGTGAGTTGGTATCATGATCATAAAACAAACAGAGAGAGAGAGAGAGAGAGAGAGAGAGAGAGAGAACAGACAGGCAAAAAGGGAGAGAGATAAGAAGCATCAGCTCATAGTTGTCATTAATTGCTTTCTCATATTTGCCTTGATCAGGGAGAGCCAGCCGAGTCTGTGACCCCTTGCTCAAGGCAGTGACCTTGAGCTCAAGCCAGTGACCATGCGGTCATGTCTATGATCCAGCACTCAAGCCGGCAATGTCAGGTTTTAAACCTGGGTCCTCAGCATCCCAGGTCGATGCTCTGTGCATTGTGCCACCGCCTAGTCAGGCTCATTTTTATCTCAAAGATAAGAAAACCAAGACATACAGAGAATCTACCGCTAGATGACTTCACCCCGGTTGTATGTAGAGCACACAAGATATAAGCCCTGGCGATTTAGCTTTCTGAACCCATCCACTTAAATACTTTGCCGTCTAACCTCACAAGGAGGCTCTAGGCCTAAACAAACCTGCAGATTAGGCGTCAGTATCCCAGTCTTCAGATTGATATGCTGAGTGTCCACAAGCTTTCTCTGTGTCAGCTAAAGTTGAAACTTCTACTTACCCCAAAACACAATGCAACATTGGCTATGATTTCAATTGAAATTAAATGAAAATGTCTAATGGATCTATTCACCCAGTGGCTGCAGACAGTAAAACCACACGCTGCACACTATCCATGGTGCTGAAGGTACACCTCTGGGACTTTGCGATGAACTCTTTCATTATATATTTGCGTTTTATAGTTACTCAGCCATTAGTGTTGCCTCCCAGCTCTCCACATTGACCTTGGCTTATTCTGGACTCAGCCTGAACACTCCCTACACCAGGGCTTTGAAGGCAAGAAAGGAAACAGGGACAAAAGAGCCCTACACAGCGTGAGGAACAGAATAATTATCCATTTCCTCGGGTGGGGTGCCAGCTAAGCCAGTTGTGAGAACAGGAAGTTTGAGGACTGGAAGTTATACTCCTGGTAGCTTGAAATGAGTCAGGGTGGTGCGTCTACACAGAAACTCACAAACACAACAAACCAGAGCTTTTTGTTTCTTCTTGTTGGGCAGATAAAATGTATTATGCTCACTTTGTTAAAGATGGTGCTGCCCACTTGAGGCCGTCGCCCAGGTGATATTAATGTGTGTTGAGAATCCTTGTAGCCTGGGGCTTGGTTTTGGGATTAAGCCTTTCCCACCCTTTTTGATGTGGGGTGGTACAATCCAATCATGCCTCAGAGAAGTGACTTTGTATTAGAGACTTCCCTATTTTGTATATTGGATTAGAGATTGTGAAGCTATAATATAAAATGGGGGCAGAACGAGAGTTGGCCCTCTTGGTTCCTGGGATGATTAGAGGAGAGAGCAGAGCAGAGAGCAGAAGGAGGCCACGTGGAGGAGGCCAGGAGAAGCAGCCAAGATGGTGGAGTGCTGAGTGAGATGCCAGTTTGTGCAGAGTTTGTATCTGGGATAAGGAAGGAGATGGGGAACTAAGGAGAATAAGTCTGGTGAGCTAGAAACCTTTGATTCTAGGAAACTCGGATAAGTCAGTAGCTTTGTGAGCACTGAATGTGAGTGGGTTTTGGAGCCCAGTGTGTGTTTTTACTTGCCCGCCGGGTGCAAGCTAGAATTAAAGATGACAGCCCATCAGTTCTTGGCTCTGTTGTTTCTTTACCGACTGTCCGAATCCAATGCAAACCTGCACTGGCCAGGAGGCTTCTGTGATAGTGGCCCTGGCTCCTGGCTTTACATTTCTAGATCCAGTTTACAGCACAGCACTGCCCTCTGCCTCCCTGACGAGACTACGTTACACCGTCACTCTGTCAGAGGCCCCCTGGCCTGGTGACTTGTTCCCCTTTTCTTATCAAGGGGAGCTCACAAGAATGAGGAAAGAAAAGGAAGCTAATAATCTCTCTTGAGCAACTGCTATATATCAAGCACTGTGCTTGTTCGACCTATTGTTTGATCGTTATGACAACTGGTTGAGTTAAATATTCCTTCCCTTTTCAGACCACAAAGCTGTGGCTCAGAAATCTTGTTATCCCAACCTCAGACAGATCATGCAAGTTGGGGTTGGATGTCTATACAAAGGTGGATAGTGTGCAGCATGGTTGCAGAGCCCAACCCCCTCCTCTTCCCTGCCCCTGACTCCAGAGGAATGTGAGTCATTCTCCTAGGGCCACGTAGAGTGACTAATTTTGAAGTGCTTTAAGAAAGTAATTAGCATAGTTTCTTTGTTCACTTAATGATTCTGTAAATACTCAAGGTAAAATCTCTGGTCCCCAGCCTGACCACGAGAGGCACCTTGACCGCCCGAAGGCAGCAATGAAAGAGACAGACGCCCCCAACAGCAAGCGTAGTGGTGGCAGGCACTGCTTCCTCTCCAGAGACATTTGAGAGAAACGTCTGGGGGGAGACAAACACTGGGTTCTTGACACGGCAGAAAGTCCTCTCACACTCCTATTCCAGTGAAAGCCGAGCCTGAAAACAGGGTTTAGTACCTGCTCTCAGAGCGATCTTTTGTGCCCTTTGAGTCACGGACCTAATAACGGAGCCAATACTCTAGAGCTTAAAAGAAACATCTTTCTTAAAAGTCATTAAATGCTATTGTTGGTTTGGGTAGAAATAAGCATGAAGATGTTTAAAGGGTGTATGTGTCCTATTAACCGAAATGTGCTGTGGATCTGTTGACACTCGATGGTGCAAGTCTCACAAATTCCAGCTCGGCGATTGATGACCTACTATTCTGCCACAGCTGTCGATAAGCCACTAACCTTTGCGACCCTGCTCTTCTCTTCTATTTATAACGATTATAGAAATACTCACCTTACAAGATGGGGTGACTATAGATGAAATATTATATATCGTCTTTCCAGCCTACCATTCTAAATCAACTTCTATCACTTTCCTATGGAAACTTTACTTTTAGTAAACCCTTTCTCACTAGTTCTTTTTTTATTTATTTATTCATTCATTTTAGAGAAGAGAGGGAGAGACAGAGAGAGAGAGAGAGGAGAGACAGAGAGAGAGAAGTGGGGGAGGAGCTGGAAGCATCAACTCCCATATGTGCCTTGACCAGGCAAGCCCAGGGTTTCGAACTGGCGACCTCAGCATTTCCAGGTCGACGCTTTATCCACTGCGCCACCACAGGTCAGGCTCTCACTAGTTCTTGATCAGTCCTCTGGACTTTGCTTCCCTGAAATGTGTCCTTTTTTGTCTCAAGTCTTTCCCTGTTGCCCCGCTGAAGCAGTAATCCAAGCTGGATTGCCCCCTGAGGACTCCCGAGTGCCGCTATCTTCTGTAGAGCTCGTGTTGTCTCCCCGGGACCAGGCTGTTTTTCCTCTTCCTCATCTGTTTGTAATTATAAACTCTTTTTGTCATCTATTGTCAGGCTTTGTGCTTTTGTGTTAGTGTTTTACATGTATCTTCTTACTTTTTTTCCAACAGGAATTTTCCTCTTTGCAGCCTAGAGGTCAGGGCTGTTAGGTTTTTCTCGCGGTTTTCGGGGCACCAGGCCGACTGCTATGCACCAGCCTTTCAGGAGTCGTTAGCCTGGAGCTGCGCCCCGCGTGAATGCTGAATAAGCATGACAGTGGTTACTTACATCACCTCCGTTCTCACTGTAGCACGTGCGAAGAGTCCAGCCTTGGCGACAGCTATTCTCAGTTTCGTGACCTGTGTGAAGTCACCTGAAAATGGAAAGGAACAGTCACTATGAGCTGAACTGTGTCCTCCCACATTCCGTCCGTTGAAGCCCGAACTCCCAGTACCTCACCGTGTGACTATGTTAAGTGACATCATTAGGGTGGGCCTTCATTCCCTATGACTGGTGCCCTTCTGAAGGGGGGAGGTTAGGAGTCGGACTTACGGAAGAGAGACCCAGGGAGAAGACAGCTCCCAGTAAGCCAAGGAGGGAGGCCTTAGCAGAAACCAAATCTTCCAGCACCAGGGTCTCAGAGCCTCCAGAACTATGAGAAATGAGCCGTTGTCGTTCAAGGCACCAGCCTGCGAGCCTGTTAGAGCCACCCCGGCAGCCCGAGTGTGCTACCAGGGCGTCCTAGGAGAGCGCTTAGGCTGTGTCCTTTCTCTCTGCCACCCGGTTCTCTTTGGGTCCGGCCCTTCATTTAGGTTCTGGGAGGAGCCGGTGAGCTCACTGGCACAGCGGCCTGTCAGAGAGCCCAGACAGGCCGTGCACCGTGCGGGTGGGAGTGGAGTTACTGCTCTGTGGCTGAACTTTTGGGCCGTGAACATCCGCTTTGTCACCTATTGGTTGTACACTCATGGCCAGATTTATTGATTTCCCTTTGTCTCCATTTCTTCACCTGAGAAATGGAAATAATAATCGCATTGTTTCATAAGGGTCAAGGAAAGGACGTTAAATGTACGAATGCTTAGGACAGGGTGTGGCACTGGGGATGAATGCATTCTAGCTATTGTCTGAAGGTATTTACACTTAATGCATTATTTGAAGGTATTTTCCTTTAGGATGTAACAGTCTATCCACCTAACTAGACACATTTTAGCACTGGACTTTAGGGTCCCATGGCTTTTAAAAGTATTCCTAATATACTAAGAATCTAATTTATTCATCTCTTTAGTGGGAGTGAGTACATAGTTATAAGCCCAAGAAGAAGCACCGTGTTAGCTCTTCCCTGTCAGAGGGAAAACACACACTCATGTGCATTGTCAAGCCTCCTGGGGTTCCCATGCCTCTCTTGTTTGTGTACCTCAGTCAGCGGGTCGTGAACCATCCTATTGAATTGATGAGCCAAAGGGGCTGTGTATTCCTGTGCTGATGAATGGCTTAAAAAAATGACTTCAATGGAATAGTTTTTCTTTGTATTATCCATGCTTTCCTCCTAAATTACTGCTGTAAGAGAAAGGACACACTTTCAAAGGCATTCCTGTGATTTGAGGTTATTGCTGTTATTACCCTTGGATTATTTTTCCCCCCAAGGGGGTTGCGGAATCAAGCACCTTTGCCCAACGTGGGCCTCTAATCTGTTATAATATGCTAATAAGTCTTAACATGGTGCGGTCTTGTGCTTGTAAGCGCAAACCTTATTGCAAACGTCAAAATAATTCAGGTCTTCCCGTATCCCCTGTAGTGATACGTTAATAAGGGCCACGGGAGCAAGAACTGTTGGTAGCGATCTCTTCATGGACAGGGATCTTTTTGCTATTTCATTTGGAGATCAAAACTCAGAGAGACAATAAGTAGCCAGCATTTTAATTTCAGAGTGTCATGTTTGTTTTCTCCACAGCATGGGGGCATGTCCCTGGAAAAGTCTTCTTTATTCATCTACCGTGACAGTAGCAGATGCATGAGGGATTTTTTTTTTTTTACTTATAATTGTCAAATGAATAAATGTGTTCTTTTCATCACCAGGCTGCAGTGATGCATTGCGGAAGCAGGAGTGATCTTCGAGCTCAGCTCGTTTTGCACCATGACTTTGCAGAGCAGAACAGAGAGGTAGAAGGATTATGGACCATGACCGAGTCAGATCTAGACCCCAATGCACTTGACTCCAAGTCCAGTTTTAATATTGCATTTTAATTACACCATCTGGAATAATGACTTGGGGCAAGGAGTCCAGTTGTTAGGCTTCATTACATTTTACTAAAAATAATATTTTTTGAGGAAAATATAAAATGGATTTAGTTATGTTTGCTATTTAATCCAAAAAAAAAAAAAAAAGGATGTTGAAGTGCAGTTTGGCCCCAACTTTACTCGGAGGTCTTTTCTCCACCTCTGCTCAGGCAAACAGTGCCCATCAGTTCTGTGCGGTACCATGAGTTGGCTTCCACGGGAGAGCCAAACACTAACTTCAATCAAACAGAGTTTACAAGACTCCAGATGTTGTGACAACACTCAACAAATCTGTATTTTATTCTGCCACCAGGAGGCAACACAACCAAGCACTCCAATCTGTCTTCATTCTTTATCACTGGATCTTTCGTAATCCTGACAACGGGAAGAGTGTAAGGTGGAGCAGGTTGATAGGACCCCAGATTACATTCCCTCTCTGGTCTTCTACAATGTGGGTTTAAACTGTGATGACTCAGTCTGTGAGAGGCACAACTTCAAGTAGCAAATGACAAGAATCCAGACCCGGACGGCTTGCCTTGTGACCCACCCTGGGTACCCAGGTTAGAGAGGCGCACGCACTTTTGGGCACCTCAGCTAGGTCATGTGGCTCCTTCCTGGCCAGGTGGCATGCTGCGTTAGAGAAATGTGATGAATTATACAGTAGCAATCCTGGGTTTTTCAGGAACTGTGAGATTTTGGCCTCTTGGCTTTAACCTAATCCTTTTGCACTTAATCTTCTACAATGTAAAATGGGAGATGTGTTAAAGTACATTTTATCCCTATGATATTTTTTTTACTGAGGTAATATACTATGCTTCTAAGAGAGAATGGGCAAGAAAGAATAGAAACCTTCCTCCGGCAGTGAGACTGGCGGGAAATCTCCGTGTTCCTGTGTGGTAGTGTTAAGCCTAATCTGGAGGGACCTGAAACATTGAAGACACGAACAAAGTTCATCTATTACACACCAAAGCTTTATTGTCTAGCTTGGCCAAGTGGCAGCAACTCCGACAGAAATCTGAGGGAGAGCGCGCTGGCCCTTTGTTTTACTTAGTTTTTATAGTTTTGTAAGTGGGAAGTAAAGAAGAAAAAAATTGCAATTAGGAGCCCTTTACCACTATTGGTTATAGTCATATGTCCTTTAACATGATAGGACCATGTTCAATTTGCAAGCCATAGATCATTTTAGAGAAAACAAAATTTATAAGTCAACACAATGGTAGAAAGATGTCTTTTTACATATTAAAAAATTACATTTTTAATACGTAATTCTAGTGTTCATCTGCCATCTGTCGTCCAGAGTCACATGTATTAACCACATGCATTTACATAGGAGAGGTAGTTTCTATGGGGACAAATGCCCGCAAGTGGCTCATTGCTATAAGAAAAGGTTTATTTTGGCTTTTCTCTTCCTGCACCTGGCTAGCCATTCACCCCTTTCCCCACAGGTGTGGTGGAATGTCTGGGAATCCATGTTTTCCTTCCTTTTGCATTTACAATACAATGCCAAGGGCCATCCTGGTCATGCCAATCACACAGAACAGAGACTATTCTCACAATTTCTCTGCACACCTTAACCCAAATTAATAAAATGTTCTTCAAGCCTCTTAAAATGTTAATATTAATTCTGTAGTTTTTGGTACTTTACAACACCTGAGGGTGAGGTGGCGCAGTGGCTCCCCAGAAGAACTCCCGTATCAGAAGGGTGATGGCTGAGTCAGAGCACATGGGCTCAATATTGTGGCTCAGGGTTTCCTACACCTGGAGTAATCCAGTCGGAATACAGACTCCGTCTCTGCCCCTCACAGTCGGTTTTAAACATTTCTGGAATGCACTTGCTATCTGTAGACTTTGAGGCACTTTGATGGAAGAATATTTTTGATATTTAGAAAACTAGCAGGCTGCCTCTTGGAGATTTGTAGCAGCTATGATTGACAACTGGCTTCAGATGCATATTTGTATTGCTTTGGTTAGGTCTGAGGATATATCAAAATGCATTGCTGAGTGCTATGGCATAAAAGGAAAAAAGGGGATTTTCTACTTGTCTGATCTCTGAAGATCTTAATGGAATCATTTATAAAGCAAATTGGCTAAATTCATGTATAATAATAGTATAAGTGAAGGTTACTTTTTCAGATACAAAATAGACTTGGGAATTAAATTGGAGGCCTTTTAATTTGAATGTGTGCTTTGGGGGCAAGCAAACTATTACTGAATTTTTCCTTTATTATCCGTGTTGTAAGACTGACTTTTCCAAGTCAGCAGGTGATTTCTTTGTTAACTGTGCTCATATTAACTGAAGTTATCTGTGCTTCAAACCAGTACTCTATTTACTATTATTCTGCATGGAGCTGCTCTTTTTCTTCCTCTTCTTCCTCCTCCTCCTCCTCCTCCTCCTTCTTCTTCTTCTTCTTCTTACTCCTTCTCTTCCTCTTCCTTGTCTTCTTCTTCTTCTTATCCTCCTCCCCCTCCCCCTCTTCCTCCTCGTTGTCTTCTTCTTCTTCTTCTTCTTCTTCTTCTTCTTCTTCTTCTTCTTCTTCTTCTTCTTCCCCTTCCTCCTCCTTCTCTTCCTCTTCTTTTTCTTCTCCTTCTCCTCCTCCTCCTCCTCCTCCTCCTCCTCCTCCTCCTCCTCCTCCTCCTCCTTCTTCTTCTTCTTCTTCTTCTTCTTCTTCTTCTTCTTCTTCTTCTTCCTCCTCCTCCTCCTTCTCCTCCTCTTCCTCCTCCTCCTTCTCTTCTTCTTCCTCTTCCTCTTCCTCCTCCTCTTTTTCTTCTCTTTTTGTATTATTTTCAGTAAGGAAAACTGAGGTCTGAGGATGTTAAGAATTTGGACAAAAATGTAAAGACATTAACTGATTTTATTTAAATCTAAAGACTACTTTTCAGGCTTAATTAACATATTTTGGGAACATTTTAAAGGCTTATTTTCAAGGTAAAGTATATATAAAAAGTTGGAGGACTAAACACCAATTGTGTTATTCTCTTTGCATCAAAGTGAGACATTTTCAGTGGAGGTAAGACAACATATCAACTTGTAGCAAAGACACAATACTGTCGTTTCTCTTTCTGCTACTGACCTTTGTGGAAGCCTGTAACATTAGCAAAAATAGGGTTCTAACTTTTTTTTTTTTAATCAATTTCCCAATGTGTCAGAATGGAGGTGGTTGTAGAGTGGAAGTTTCTCCCTTCACTTATGAAGGCTCTAAAACACTCATTTTTCCGATTGGCAGTAAGGCCCTCCCTCATACCTGTCCGGAGTCTCCAAATTGGGTCTCTCCCGTCCACATCCACCAGTCGGCCGGATCTCTGCCAGTAGAGTCATTCTGTTGCAGCCTTATGATAGGTCCACACAACTCTTTGTGGAGAATTAACTAATGGTTATATAAAAAGATAAGAGATCCCTGGGTCAGAGGGGAAATTGCAATGTAACCAGCTGCATTGTGCAAAAGTCATTAAAGTTACAGCTTGAATAGGTTTCCAACAAATAGGGAATCAGAAGAGATTTTCTCTCTCTCTCTTTTTTAATTGATATGAGACTTCAGACATACATTGTTTTTAGCCCTTTAAACAGTGTTCAATGCCTTAATCTAGTAAGATTCATGATAGAGGTGTTGTTCTTTAACATACAAACGACAAAAGACCCTGCTGGGAGGAAATGGCAGGATAAGGCACATCCTTGACCTCAGAATGCAGCCTATTAAAGACTACGTTCTGACTCTTAGTTTTGAGGTCCACAGCAAATGTGGGTACTGAATGCAAAATTCAGAGTATATCTTATTGCCATTTTCCTTCTAATGGCAATCATTTCAAGGTTGAATTTAGATTTCAGAACCTAAAACTGTCAATGGGTATACAACATGGTGAAATAAACCAGCATTCCTTTATTGGTATGATTCGGCATGTTTTATTCCGTTTTCTTGTTGCAAAGTTCCTTCCACCATCCCAGTGACTGGGCATGTGAGGCATCGCTTGCAATCATCCATCCTGGTTAGAGAAACAAATTCCCCTTCCCCTGTAAAACAAAGCAAGCAACAAAGGAACAAAACCCCACAGGAAGCTAGTGTGGTCTTCAGCTGAGTGCGTCCCCCTGGTGGCTTCCTGTGGTAAGACTTCCGCAGTGCTTGCCCACGCACATTGTGGGTGGCCTGGCTGCTAGGTAACCTAGTCTCTTCTGAACTGTGATCCTGCCCTTTCATCCTGCTTCTAAATGACTGACCATTGTGGTCTCTTGCATTTACTGCCTACAGAAAAGCTGGCAAAACGGGTCTCTGTTTGGCATCTTTACTTTCGAATATCCTTTGAAGACACATAAATCTTGTTTCTGATTTTCTAGACATGCGTACAGGGTTCTTCTCTATAAGATCGCGTAGGGCCCCAGGCAAGGGTTTGGGAGCCAATTCGATGTAGACATGTAGTATACACCCACTTTAAGTCCTATACTGTAAGTATTCGTGCTTTCTGACAATGAATGAGAATGTTATTATAATTCCATTTCAAGTGTTTTTGCTTTTGTTTTGTATTTTTCTGAAGTTGGAAACCGGGAGGCAGTCAGACAGACTCTCGCATGCGCCTGACTGGGATCCACCTGGCATGCCCACCAGGGGGCAATGTTCTGCCCATCTGGGGCGTCGCTCTGTTGCATACAGAGCCATTCTAGCGCCTGAGGCAGAGGTCATGGAGCCATCCTCAGCGCCTGGGCCAACTTTGCTCCAGTGGAGCCTTGGCTGCGGGAGGGGAAGAGAGAGACAGAGAGGAAGGAGAGGAGGAGGGGTGGAGAAGCAGATCGTTGCTTCTCCTGTGTGCCCTGGCTGGGAATCGAACCTGGGACCCCTATACGCCAGGCCGACGCTCTACGACTGAGCCAACTGGCCAGGGCTCAATTTTTTTTTTTTTTATGACTAATTCAAAATCTGGACTCAGTGCTTTTGTGTGATATTAAGGAAAAAAAAGAAAAGAAAAAACAGCCAGAGAAGTAACAGAGCATGAAGGCGTTTGGGAGTATTTAGGGATGTTGCTGGACAGACCTCCTGAGATCCTAACCCTTTGAGTAGTGAGTTTTTTTCATGCTCACTGACCTCTGGGAGTCAGTTATTTTTCAAAAATGAAATTTGTTCCATTTACAGTTTTATTAACTTAAAGTCATGTTTGTTTGATAGCCACTTTATGAAAAAAATAAGAACATACATTTACCTTTTTCCTAATGTTGCTTTACACATTTTTAAAACAAAAATAAAAATGTTTGTATGCTCGTACCCTGGATGGTCAGGAGGCACGAGGATGTACATGAACGTCCGTACTGCTCACAGGGTTAATCCGGGAAGGTTTGCATGGTCATTCAGAAAAGCCCTCTCTGTCATAAACTCTATAAAAGGAATAGAGCAACACTGTCAAACAGAAATATAATGCAAACCAGTTAGCTAATTCTTATTTCCTAGCGATCCCACTAAAAATATAAAAACAAACAGGCAAAATAAATTTTAATGATATGTTTCGTTTAACCTGATGTATTCAAAATATTATTTCAGCATAAAGTCAATATACAGTTATTGGTGTGATATATTACATTCTTTGGTAATTCAGTATTTATTTTATAGTTATTAATATCTGCATTAATGCTAGTGACATTTTAAGTGTCCAGTAGCTGCAGGTGTCCAGTGGCTACTAAATTGGACAGACAAGTTCTAGAGGAATGATTGAATCTATGTGCCTTACAGAGCAACTTTAAAAAATTGGGTACTTTTGTATGTTGGGCTAGTGTTGGATGACATTTGAATGGTTGATTCTGTGTAGGTAGCAGAATTGTTTTCTCTTACAAACCTTAGAAGCCCAATTCGTCTTCCATAGACCCAGTCATTCCATTAAGCCAGAATTCCACATTCTAGTCAGTTATGAGGTTTTTCTTCCCAATTAAGGTGATGAAGACGATAGTTACTTGATTTACCCCAATTATTGTTTTTCAGAGGTGATATGAGAAAAAGTCATACTTCTGATATTGTTGAAATCATCACAACTTTCAAGGTTTTAGATTTATCTTATGAGACTTGAAATTGCCTTCCAAAACTTAGGTTATTCCCTTCGAGAATTCACTGCGGTAGAAACTGGCATGGTGATACATTTACCTCACTCAAGGATCACGTTTTTCTTGCAAAGTTAATCTGTAGAATAACACACTTAAATGTAAAATAAAGAGACAGCACAATGGTGTACTAGTAAAAAGAAATCACTAGTTTCTATGGAAATAAAAGTAGTAAGTTTAACAGTGAAATTCCCCAGAAACACCACACAACTTAGCATCTTATTTTTTTACCAAGTAGCGTGACCTCTTTAAAAGCTCTCATCTCATTTCCAAAAGGAAATAGAAAATCAATGAAAACATCAACAAGTAAAGTAAGCCAGGTGCTTCAGAGAGGAAATAGAAAATCAATAAACACCCAGCAAAGTAAGTTCTATGGTAATATTTGTAAGGAAAATTAATACATGTTAGAAGGAGAAAGTGTGTATCTATAAAATGTACAGCATCATTTAGTGCAAACTATTACAGAAATGTTAACCCCCAGAGAAGTTTGTGCTATGATATGCTCAGTTGGCTTTTGAAGCAAAGCAGGGCTGGAATTAACATTAATGCCTCATTATATAATTAGTTATTGGTCACATGATTGCAATTTAGGTTATATTTATATTTACTGATATTTTTTATTATATATTACTTGAATTAAATTTTAGTGTAAATTTATTTATAAGATGCCGAAACCTAGGAATTTTATTCTCAGCCATCCTTTTAGTATTCAGATCTTTCCGCTCAAATGTAAATTTTAGATTTTTCTTCTTTGTTTAGTCATGGTATATAGATCTTACCACAATTTTATCCACATATTTAAAAGATATAATACTAACTTTCCTAGAAGTCTTCATATATTTCTAGAACAAAGCTTAATAGATGCATAAGAATCTAATTTATTTGAAATAACTTAATCTTACAATTAATAATGACTTTTAAATCACCTCTAGATATTTTTAAGCGGTAAAAATCTTTAGAATTATGAAATTGCATTTTAAGTTTAATATAGATAATATTTTAGTTACTTCAACACTGTTGGATGGGCAATAAAATAAATGTATCCCAAAAAGATATTTTTAAATTCTCATTTTAATCAAGAAAATGTGAGATATTAAGAAATGTGTTAATAACTTTTAAAATAAATTTTAAAGCTGCATTTACTTTTTGAAATAAAGTTGTGGTTTTAGAATTGTTATACTGACACAAAGTTATGCAGATGGTCCAGAGAGTTCTCATGTGCTTCCCCGCCAGTTTTCTCTGTTATTAACACGTGACATTAAGATGGTAGCTATTTTGCAACTAATGAACCCATATTGATACATTATTACTTTATCAGTCTATAGGTACTTCATTCCTTCCTCCTTGGTTTTTACCTAACATCCTTTTTCTGTGCCAAGATTCCATCCAGGACACACAGTGCATTAGCCCTCGTGTCTCCTTGCGGGATTCTCTGGGGCAGGGCAGCTTTTGATGACCTTTGATAGTTTTGAAGATTAACAGTCAGATGTTTTGTAGATCATCCCTCAGTTGGGAGGATGTGATGATTCTCCCTTGATTAGAATGGGGTCATGTGTTCCGGGGACAAAAACCACAGATGCAGGGTGCTGTTTGCATCACATCAGGGCTACAGACCAGCAACAGGGCTCACCACTGTGGGTGCCGACGGAGGATCCTCTGGCTGAGAACAGAGTGTGACACAGACCAGCAACAGGGCTCACCACTGTGGGTGCCGACGGAGGATCCTCTGGCTGAGAACAGGGCGTGACACAGACCAGCAACAGGGCTCACCACTGTGGGTGCCGACGGAGGATTCTCCGGCTGAGAACAGGGCGTGACACAGACCAGCAACAGGGCTCACCACTGTGGGTGCCAACGGAGGATTCTCACAGACCAGCAACAGGGCTCACCACTGTGGGTGCCGACGGAGGATTCTCCGGCTGAGAACAGAGTGTGACACAGACCAGCAACAGGGCTCACCACTGTGGGTGCCGACGGGGGATTCTCCCCTGAGAACAGAGTGTGACACAGACCAGCAACAGGGCTCACCACTGTGGGTGCCGACGGGGGATTCTCCGGCTGAGAACAGAGTGTGACACAGACCAGCAACAGGGCTCACCACTGTGGGTGCCGACGGAGGATTCTCCGGCTGAGAACAGAGTGTGACACAGACCAGCAACAGGGCTCAGCACGGTGGGTGCCGACGGAGGATTCTCCGGCTGAGAACAGAGTGTGACACAGACCAGTAACAGGGCTCAGCACGGTGGGTGCCGACGGGGGATTCTCCAGCTGAGAACAGAGTGTGACAGCTTCCCACTGGTGAGTTCCTGTCCCCTCCCCTTTCCATGAGGTCCTGTGTAGAAACCAGTCACTCTGTGCACGGAGTGGACTTAAGGACTGGGCAATCCTCTTTCACCTCCACGAGGATGGAGAATCTATAAAAATTATTTGGAATCCTTATGCCTAGAAGATTTAGTCCTTCTTAATTAAATCTTTTATAATGGCACGGATGTGTGGGCACTTATATTTATTTTGGGAAGTCATTCAAATAGGGTTACTTTGTGATTACTTCGCTTTATCTTTGTCGCTCGGTTTGCTCCAGCTTTGAACGTGGGCAGCTCTTTGAGTTGACCCCTGTGTTCCTTTACCGTCCGGCAACATTGTGGGGACTTTTTACATTAATGTTTTTGAACTGTTCCTACCTTGCTCACGCTAAAGGATGCAATAAGCTCCTCTTACTTTCTTACACATTCCGGTCCCAACGCTAGAATCAACCATCTTTCCAAGGATTCCTCATTCCTTTATTTCAGAATCCCATTAGGATCCAGGGCTGCACTGCTCAACACTCTTGTTGCTATCGTGTGCCGCTGTTCCAGGGCTCTCGCCTGACCGACCTGTGCCGTGCAGGGTTTTGATCCCTGTTTTCCTGTGCTGTTAGCCCATAGCTCTCAGTCACAGACGGGCTATCTTGACGCTCGCTTCTGTTCATGGGCTGATGTTGATACGTTACTTATAGTCTCTTCGCTTTTCTGTACCTGCCTTGTTTTCTGGACAGAGTCCCTATTTCCCTGCTTTGGTTTTGAATGCTGACTGTTGTTTAACCAGAAAGACTTATCAGAGATAATGATCATTCAACACACAAATAATAAGAAAAGAGATTCATACCAGTGTTTACAAAAACACAGAAGAGAAATGAGCTTAGCCTGTAAGGTGAAGTGCAAGATTGAGTAAAAATAATAAACAAATGATAAAGACTATTGAAATTGAGTCTTTTCACACACACACACACACACACACACACACTCATTCGCTCACTCGTGTTGTACCATGTGTGATTTTGCTGACTGACACAGCGTTACTGGCCACCAAAGGTAAACAGTAGAGCCTCATTTTCCAAACCACACTGAAGCTACTCTACGGTGCTTCGTTTCCTGTACGACTCTTCCTGGTTATTTGAGTTGATACCGGATTTCTGTATTAGTTTTTGCTGAGAAAAAAAAGATCAACCTATCTGTGGTTTGCTTCAATAAACACATGACTTGGGTCCATGTGTCTTCTCATTGTGGACCCAGGATGATGGCGAGCAAGGACACAGACGGGCTGAACCCCTGCAAGCACATTGAAAGCTTCCGCTTAGATGTGCAAAAGTGTCACATAGGCAAGGCCAGACGAAAGGCAAGACCAGGCAAAGGAAATCCAGGAGGTGGTAGCGCAGCATAGTGCAGGAAACACTGGGGTAACCACAGACTCTGACTAGAGGAGAGAGAGCGTCTGAGGATGAGAATGACTTCACTTCTGAAGACAACAGGCTCGGAGCAGGCTCAGAAAGAGCGGCTGCTCAGTACCTCTCTGTTAACGTGGTGATCCATCCACCTCAGGGACCCTCAGTGAGCTACAGACTGGTTTCACTTCTTATGATCCTTCATGTTTCTTGGTTGTAAGTCAGTCGTTCCCTCTGGTATTCTAACCAAAACCCTTTGAAAAGATCTTTGAGATTCTGTTGATAACTGTTGAAATATTTTCTGATCAAATCCATGGACTTGCAAATCAGGCAGGACAGGCAAAGTTAGGCTGGAAACGGCATCGTGGGCTCTGGGAAGCTGGAGAATTTCGGATGTACTGGGGACTGTTTAAAGATAAACTGAGGCATCTTAGAAATTTTAAGGGTTCATTTGAGCAGAAAAATGGATTCACATTGGGCAATGTCAAACCAAAGGTGGTGAGGCGTGTACCGGTGGGAGCTGTTGGAGAGGAATTTATAGAGAGAAGATGGAAGCCAAGAAAGGGGTCTTTGTCTATAGCTCAAAGCCTCCACGGTTGTTGGGGACTGGTTGTACTTAGCATTCTGATTGCAGGACCTGAGGCCTTTGGTTGGAGCCCCCTCAGTCTAGTGGCCTCCTTGTTTCATTAGTTTGACACTTCTCCCCTTCGGGTTATCCTCTCCCGGGTGAGAGACTGAATGTGTGGGTTCTCGTGCCCCTCAGAATTCGGTTGCTCCTGTCTCATCATGAGTCTCGTGGGTCATGATGTCAGATCCGTACAAAAACCGTCTTTGCCGTCCGTCTCGTTCATCTTGCTTCTGTTTCTCCACGCCCAGCGGGCCCATCTGACGGTCTGCTGCTGGCTGTGAACACGCATAGTCGCCCTGGGAGAGAACGCAGCACGCCTGGGAGACCACAACAATAACCATCAGGACAGCGCCAAGCGGCTGAAGGGGGCTCTTCAGCCAGGGCCCCCCGCGAACCACACCTGCGGATGTCGACTGAATCAAAGAACGTACCTCCAGAGGCACCTGCCATTTTAGCTGCCTGGCTTGCTGCTCGATCTCCTGTGTTTGTCCAGTCCCGGAAGTGGTGACCATGGGACAGCAGGGTGCAGTTGTATGGCCCCGGCTGCCCAGGGCTCAGCCCGGGAGGAATCTGAGCAGTTTCGTGACCGAGCCACCTTAGGAAGGAAGGCGAGGGGCTTGTGTCGCGGTGGTCTTTGCGGTGGATTCACTCACAGTCGTCGTCTTGTGTGCTGACAGGGAGAAAACCCAGCTAGCACAAAGGCAGAAGAAATAAAGGTTTGAGACTGGAGACGGAGATCTTGGTTTGTCATCTTGGGGGAGCTATTTCTTTCATGAAGCTGTCTGTGTCCGGGGGACACTTCCAAGAGTCTGGAGGGGTCCTTTTCATCAGCGACATGGCCCGGGGCTCAGGTCCCCGAGGTCTGGTTGCCACCTGGGCAGTGAGGGGAAGTTGGGATGGGCCTCCCAACCAGGTTCAAAGGCAGTCTGTGTTTTCAGTGATTTCAAAGAAAATGGAAAATGTTAGATTGAAGATTTGCGGCTAGATATTCGAGGAAACGGAAAGAATTCAGTCCAGTTAAGTTTATGGATACATAACAACAACATCAAAACCTTGAAGGCAATGACCAGGACTGGAATCTGATATCTATAAAGTCGGGTTTTAATTTTCTACTAAAATATTGTTTCTTCCTCCACAGTCACTTTCATTTCTATCAAAGACAACCAAGACCAATTTGTTTGCAAAATAAGTCTAGTCTTACCCCTTGGAATTCTTATTTCCTAGTGAACACTAAGGAGTAAGCAGTTGTGAACACGAACACCCTGTGGCTTGTTAAACTTATAACTGCATATCATACTCCTTCCTCATAGTAAAATCTTCACTGTGGCACAAAATATGCTTCACAATAGAACTAAATATGTTTAGGTTTTCTTTTTCTTTCTTTTCTCTTTCTTTCTTTTTTCTTTTTGAAAGAGAGGAAGATGAAGAAGAAAGGAGAGAAAGAGACAGAGAGAGAGGAGAACTAACTCATTGTTTCACTTAGTTATGTTATTGATTGCTTCTCATATGCCCTTACTGGGGAACCAGTGACCCTGGGCTTGAACCAGCTGACCCTGTAATTGAACCGGCAACCTAGGCAATCTAGGACAGGCGCTCTATCCATTGCGCCACCAGGCTCTTTAGGTTTTTTATGATAGGGAGCCAGAATCCAATAACCCTATGTTGATTATGTTTCAGTATTTTATCTTATTTGGAAATGACTTGAATAGTGAATGGATTTCTATCGTTTAACTTAGCAAAACTCTAAGGCTTCATATACAGAAAAATTTTAGAATTCTACTTTTTTTTTTTTTTTTGTATTTTTCCAAAGTTAGAAGTGGGGACGTAGTCAGACAGACTCTTGCCTGCACCCGATCTGGGATCCACCTGGCATGCCCACTAGGGGGTGATGCTCTGCCCTTCTGGGGTGTTCCTCCATTGTAACCAGAGCCATTCTAGCACCTGAAGCAGAGGCCATGGAGCCGTCCCCAGTGCCCGGGCCAACTTTGCTCCATTGAAGCCTTGGCTGCAGGAGGGAAAGAGAGAGACTGAGAGGAAGGAGAGGGGGAAGGGTGGAGAAGTAGATGGGAGCTTCTCCTGTGTGCCTTGACTGGAAATCAAACCTGGGACTTCCACATGCTGGTCCGATGCTCTACCACTGAGCCAACCGGCCAGGGCTTAGAAGCTATTTTTTAAGTAGACATGTTTTATAGGAACCTCATCATTGTTAGAAAGTTCACTGATAAACTTTTATTTCACTTATGTCTATTTAATTCACTTATTCATAACAACAATATTTAGATGACTCATAAAGTTTCACAAGACATAAAACAGCTGTTAACTTAAAAGTTGTTTGTTTTCTTGTTGACAGATTTTCTAACAGAGATAACTGATTTGACTTGTAAATCCAAGTAGAATAAAAGTTGCAGATCTGCATTCAATTAAATACTAACAAATCTGAACACCTGCTTATTTTAATCAAACCAACAAATTTACACTAGTTTTTATTCACTGAAGATTATTCTAGATCACATGAACCTGAAAAACATTTGGATTAGTTTGTATTTTCTGAGAGCATACTTAATTTATATAATGCTTATATATAAGCCAATTAAATACATTTTATTACAAATTACTTTTGCATTAACATCTAAAGGTAGAAAACCATTACAAGTCTGTAACATACAAAAACATACATAGACAGACAGACAGATACAAAGAGTGATCTTAAGCAGGGGTCCCCAAACTTTTTACACAGGGGGCGAGTTCACTGTCCCTCAGACCATTGGAGGGCCGCCACATACAGTGCTCCTCTCACTGACCACCAATGAAAGAGGTGCTCCTTCTGGAAGTGCAGCGGGGGGGCCAGACAAATGGCTTCAGGGGGCCGCATGTGACCAGTGGGCTGTAGTTTGGGGATGCCTGTAAAAGCTTTCATTAAAAATTTTTAGCTATGAGATGGGTATGATAATGCAAAACCCACTAGTTTATACACTAGCAATTAGATCTAAATTGTGTTTCTGGCAGATGGACTCTGTTGTTGATCTGCTTAGATAAATTGAACTTTTTGCTAATATTTCTGAAGAAGACTTAAGATTTTTTTTTATTTGCCTAGCTTCCAAATTTCCCTTTCTGATAAGAATTCCCTCCATTCCTAGGGAGAACCAGGTAGAACGTTTACATCTCAAAGGCACAGGGAAAGAATGGGAGCTCTTCCAAGAAAGATTTTGTTTTCCCGAATGTAGACATTTTAGAATTTTAAAGTACCTAGACACCTTTTGAGATGAATAGGGGAGATTTTGGGATTGGTCAAAAGGATAGGTGGGCTTTTGTTGTTGTTATAAAGGTTCAATTTGTAAGGCTAGTTGTACAAGTGGGCCTCAGTGTGTGGGGAAGTTCTTAGTTTTTCAAAGAATTGAATTCCAACCTGAATGAGATTAGCTTGTTACCCGCCCATTCCACTACATTATCTTCAGTTTGTTTTTTTATATCAGGGGAAAGGTCACCAGTTAAAACAGAGATCAAAAGGTGTCTGTGTTCTAGATTTGCAGCTGTGTGTCTTTGGAGTGGTTTAGAAACTGCAGAAAGCCTTTCTCTCTGGGTCCTGAAGAGGAGCAGAGTTTGTCCCTCCAAAGTATAGGTCTTTATCGTAAGGATTAGTATAAGCTGACGATGGTTAAGAAAAAGCAGACACAAAGGGAGGTCTGAAAACCAAGTAGAAGTTAGATCTTTTGTACTAGACATTTACGTTTATAATGGAAATCTCCTTTTGTAAGGGTGTCTCCTTCTCTGTCCCAGTAAGGGGAGGATGACCAGCTCTCTAGACACAGACAACAGCATGGGCACCACCAGAGGGAAAGGGGAGGGGAGAAGATAGAAGAGGGTATAGAGAGGAGAAAGGGCGATGGAAGGGTTCTTGACTGTGAGCAAACACACAATACAACATACAGATGATCTATGATAGGATTGTACATGGGAAACCTATATAATTTTATTAACTGATGTTAATAAATTCAATAAAATTTTTTAAGAGTTTATTTGAGCAAAACATCTATTTTAACTAAGCAGTGCCCAACCAAATGTAGTTAGCAGTGCTTCACCAATCGGAGCTCAGGAAAACTTGACAGAAAAAAGGCAAAAGCGAAGTAAGGAAATGATTGGTTGGCTGTAGCTTAAAGCCTCCTTGGCTGTCTGTGATTGGTCATCCTGAGCATTTTGGTTTCCTAGCCTTCAGGCATTGACAGGCTTGGGTTTGGTTTGCTTACTGAGGCCACCATCATATTACAGTCACCTCAGTCAAACAGCCTCCTTGTTTGAATTAATTTATCAGTACCAAGACGTTGATTTAGGTGAATGAACGTGAGTACACATTCTAATAAAAGTGAGTGACTGTTGGTTTAAAAGTAATGGTAGAGCATCATGGGAACTTCATGCTGACAATCTCACTTATAATATTTTACTTAGTAAGATTTTCACATGCATAGGTGCACTGGATAGATTTCATATCTGTGGCACCTAATCTTTATCTTTTATAAGTGTTATTTAACACAGATCCTAATATTCCTGGGGACTGTGCAGAAATACTTCTATAATGTGTGTGTGTAAATCACCAGTTGGATGTAACTGGTACATTTTATGTTGTGTTGAGAACAGCTTTGCCTCCCCTGGCTGGTGAATTTAAAGTACTGATTTTCTATTTAGTTGGTGAAAAAATATATAAGTGTGATGATGACTACAGGCTTAGAGTTAAAATTTTTTTTGTTTATTTCACCTTTTGTTTTGATATTGTTTTATTTTGGAACAAAGCAAATGCAGAATTCTTGCATTACATATCTGAGGGACTACCATGACCAATAGCATCAAAGGGGTCTGGGGAGATATATGCTGGGAACGTTTCGTGACACCATCACTGTGACTTTGGGGGTATTTCCACACTTTTGCACTATGAAAAGGCAGCATGGGGACCATGGTTGAAAAGTTCAAAAAACAAAAGTGGAAGAATATGTTCCCTTTGCATTTCTGCATTAACTGTTCTGTGCATTGATTGGTTCGACTTTGTTCGAGTTGAGGATTATTTGAGTTATGCTACTATTTTGATAACAAGAGTTGACTACACAGTGATGATTTAATAGTTGGGAATTACATAATTTAAAATGTTTCTTAAGTTCTGATGTTCAGTTAACAGCGTGTTAATATGCTAAACAATTTTATTAGACACTGTTACAGCATCATGATCTGGGTTTCAGAAATGCTTCGATCGAATTCTTCGGTACTAGTGGTGCTTCTACAGTTTTCTATTTGCTTCTCTATAAAAAGCTTTTTTGGAAGCACGAGTTCCATTCATTTCTCCCTTTTCTTTTAAAATCTGTGAGCTGCAAAATGACCGACTCTCTGCTCCCTCCCCTCTGTGCTTGCTAACAGCATTTATAGGGTATACGGCACTTAAGGTTGCTGCTCCCTCCCCTCTGTGTTTGCTACCAGCATTTATAGGGTATACAGCACTTAAGGTTGCTGCTCCCTCCCCTCTGTGTTTGCTACCAGCATTTATAGGGTATACAGCACTTAAGGTTGCTGCCCCCTCCCCTCTGTGTTTGCTACCAGCATTTATAGGGTATACGGCACTTAAGGTTGCTCTGAGTTCTTTCCTCCAAATGCCATGCCTGCCAAATTGCCTTGACTTTGCAAACACATCCATTGTAGGGGAAATGCCTGACATTAATTGTCTTCAGACTTCCAGCCGGGGCATCAAATATGTGGACTTCCGCTCCAGGTCGTTTGCTGTTCAAAAGACCTCAGATCCCCCTCCCCACATCCTGGCCGCATAGAGTCTAAGCTTTTGCCACAATTGTAGCAGACGCTTTGCTTTCCTGACAGCGGGAATAGCCGTGTCCCACTTTCACTGCACAACTTCAACTAAACCTCACACTTCTGTTGTTTGTTTTTCTCCCCCTCTTTTGCTAAAGCCCGTGATCACATGCTGAGTAAATAATCTATAGACCATGTTCGGCTGTCCTGTCGGGCTTGTTATCCGGACTCCGAAGGCCCGATGTCGGGGAGCTGGCTGATAAGTATTCCCAGGTAGGCTTCCTAACTACCTCCCCCACTGGCTACCGGCATCACGGCTTACGTGCTCAGAGAACTCCCTGGGAGCACATCGACTATATTTGGAAGGACTAATTGGTGGTTCTGGTGTCTTTGTTAAGAAAAAGTGACACTTGTAGGAGTTAATAAAAATCTCTTCAGCCACAACCTTTTATCAGATGTAACAAAACATTGTTTGAACAAATACGCTCTCAGTAGTAGTGACAGTTCATCGCTGCCTTTTCTAGCCATCAACCTCTATCGGAAGAAAATGGTAAGAGAAGTTCCTTAAAGGCATAAAATTAGTTTTGGAATAATGGCAGTTCCTGATAGAAAATTTCTTTTCAAATCAGTAACTCAATTAAAGGAGGTTCCAATTTGATTACATCAGCATTTTTATAATCTATAATCAAGTAATCTATTTCCCAGTTTTTCTTAAGCAAGTTTTGATGTATATATTTCAAAACTGAACAACCATTTTCATTATATTATTGATGCTTTTGGAGGAAAAAGAACATTGATCAAATATCACAATTAAGAAAGTGACTGTAATAATTCAGGTATGACATCGATAAAACTAAAAGGGGTTCTGTTTAGGCTTTACTAATAGAATTTTCTTGAAAGAATGAAAGAGAGAGATGAAGAGATTATACTCCTTGGGGATAGAAGGCTCATCTCAGTAGAATAGAACTTGATGTACTTATCAGTCAAAATTAAGCAACTTAGAGTTACAAGATGTGCTTTAAAATTTTTGTTCACTGCCCATTCGTAAGTGCTAAAACTCATGTGTTCTTTTTCAGTGAAAGAAGAACAGATTAATATAATTTGTTACCCACCGGGAGGCAGCCTTGGGTAACAATGAGGGAGGGTTCCATAGTATATCAGCTTGTATTGCGTCACCATATAAACATAGAGCCTGGTTAAAATAGAGTGATGACCTTCAGACCTTCTCTACAGGGATTCTGAAGCTAGCCACTATGCTAGTACAGTGTTCTCTCACCAAGGATTTTGACAATTTGGGAAAAGAGAAAGGTCTAGATTATTTATTCAAAATTGTTTACTATGCTACTTTTAGGAGTTTTGTATTCATTTTAAAATTTGGATTTTTTCTTAAAAATGGGAATAGTACATATTAAGTAACCTAATTTAAAAAAGAAAATTCAGTTTATTATGGTATGAACAATTAACATGAGATCTACCGTCTTAAATTTTTACTTCTCCAATATATTATGTTTGACTGTTGGTACAGTTCTGTACAGCAAACCTACAGAACTTACTCATTTTGCTTAATCTAAATAGAATGTCCCTGTATTAGTCACTTCCCATCCTTGCCCCAGCAACCATCATTTCAGTTTTCAATGCTATGAATTCATCTGTTTTAGAGACCACATACAAGGTGGGGCAAAAAATACAAAAATAAATATGATCCTATAAGAATAAACTCTGTGTTTCATGTACTCACAACTGTAAACCTACTTTTACTCACCCTGAATAAGTAGAATCATGAAGTCTTTGTTTTTCTGTGACTGATGAATTATTTTACTTGGCATAATGTCCTCAAGTTTCATTCACATTGTTGCATATTGTCGGATTTCCTTTTTTCTTTTCTTTTTAAATAAAGTTTGACTAGTGTTCTATTGTTTGTGATACCACATTGAATTTTTCCATTCATATATCGATGGAAGTTGAGGTTGCTTTGGGCCAGACAGTGAAAACTTGAAGCTTTGCAGGCCATACGGTCTGTGTCCCAGGTCGCTAACTGTACTGTGGGGGTGCGAAATCTGCCACCAACACTACACAGATGAACAGGCCTGGGTGTGTTCCAACAGAACATGACTTGCACAAACAGGCAGTGAGCTGGCTTTGCCTTGTGAGATGCAATCCGCCAAGCCCTGGGTCAAAATAAACCCAGAGTGTGTGGGCAGGCACCTCCGTGAATGGCACGTGGTGATGTGCCTTGGCTGACAAATCATTGCTTTCGAAACTGAGGTCCACTCAGGGTTGGGGAGGCACAAGCTTCAGGCCCCCAAACCCTACTTAAAGAAACAGAAACTTGAAGAAAATTTCACATCTCTCTTCTTTCTCTTACTCAGAAAAGGTTCTTCCAGGGCAATATAGGTCCAGCTGTCGTTCTGCCGAGGCATCAAGGTTCTGCTGGGTCAGTGCTCATTCCTGTCCTTTTCCTTTCCCGGCACGTGCGGAAAAGAGCGGGATTTATACGACACACTTGAGTAAGAGGGTGGAGCCGCTCCTGGCGATGGGACAGTCCCTGGAGCCTCACTGACATATGTGAGCCGCTGGGCTGGAGCCCGGGGCCTAAACCGTCCGTTCCAGAGGGAGTCGTTCGGGAAAGGGTTGTATTAGAGAACAGGAAAAGGAGCTGGCAATTTTGATTTTGTCCTTTAAATCCTAAGAATTCTTATGGAATCTTCTTCCTCCCTAGTTCTCTGCAGGCTTTGGTACCATTACATTTCTTAGGAAAATACTGGTTACGAAAAGGACCCAGGAGTCACTAGGGTCGGTCGTGGAGGTTTTAAAACAGACAGATCAAGGTTATTGTTCTTCTGCCTCCAGTGGTTTATGTGACTTTAGACCAGGGGTCCCCAAACTTTTTACACAGGGGGCCAGTTCACTGTCCCTCAGACCGTTGGAGGGCCAGACTATAAAGAAAACTATGAACAAATCCCTATGCACACTGCACATCTTATTTTAAAGTAAACAACAAACAAACAAAAAAAACAAAAAAAAAAAACAAAAAACAAAACCAGAACGGTAACAAATACAATATTTTAAATAAAAAACAAGTAAATTTAAATCAACAAACTGACCAGTATTTCATTGGGAACTATGCTCCTCTCACTGACCACCAATGAAAGAGGTGCCCCTTTTGGAAGTGCGGTGGGGGCCGGATAAATGGCCTCAGGGAGCCGCATGCAGCCCGCAGGCCGTAGTTTGGGGACCCCTGCTTTAGACCATTCATTGAAAACCAGGAGGCATCCATTTCCATTTTTGTAAAGAAACTGGGGAAAACGGGACGTTCTCTCTAAAGGTCTTATTTAGGAATCACATGGAAATAACAGCCGCCTTTGAAAATCCGAGATGCGGCTCTTTTTCTGGGCTCTTCCCTGCCCTCTGGGCCCCTTTCTCTCAGGAATCGGTTACTGGTTTGTGAGGTTGTAGCAGCAATGCTCTGGGCTCCTTGGAGAGGAAAGCCCGGCTCCCTGAAAGATGTCAAAGCACCGTACCGCGGGCTCTCCCCATCAGCCCCGGGAACTATGAATCCCAGCAAATTGCACGTGCTGCCGACACCAGCATCGGACAGTGTTCGTGGCGGCCACGTCGCGCGTATTCCTCCCAAGCCGCCCGCCTCATAGATTTGTGTCACAGCCGGTTGTGTCACAAGTGCTCTCCCTGTGCACGCGTTAGGGGAACCAGGCACCACTAGCCAGTGGCTCAGAGGCCATGGAAATTTCCAGAGAGGAGGGAACGGGGTGCAAAGCTGGGGGGGGCACCCTCGCCCGGGCCTCCCCGCAGGGCCCTGTGTCGCAGTGAGTGAGGCTGGCACCTGTCACCCTGGCACCTAGCGGCTGGCGCAGAGGAAGAGGAGTTCCCCACGCTCGTGGGTGTGTGCGCTCCCTACGCGGCGTGTGCCGTGTTCGAGTTCTCCTCGCAACCCAAGGAGAAGCAGGAGGAAAAAACCTCAGGATGAGATGGAAGGAACTCTCGTCCCCGAACCCGGGGGGATTGCTGAGACACCAGCCCTGAGACCGGGTATGCGCTCAGGTCCCGAGTCTACGGCGGCACGTGTCGGTGTAAGGGGCAGGCCCCCGGGTGGCAGCCAGGGACAGGCTGCGTTGCGGGTGGAACCGCGTTTCGTTCTAGAGACGGTACAGACGGAGCCTCATGCAAGCTGCCAGGTCGGTCAGCGTTAGAAAACCTGTCTTCCAAATCGATCAAATGAAAATGGTTTACCAAGGAACAGCGTGATTCATTGGTCTGTGTTTGGTAAATAAACCCGTAATCTAGACACACACACACACACACACACACACACACACACATGTGTGCCCACACGTACCTTCTACGCTCCCTCCTGTCAGGCTTTCTAACTCAACCCTCACGTGGAAGGTCTTTAAGTCACCACGCCCCCTCGGCTGCAGTATTTATGACTTGGGATATACCAGCACCATCCAACCCAGAGGCTATCAGGAACATTTTTGAGAATTACGGATGTAAGCAATGAAAACAGAGTGTCCTTTGAAGTTTTTAGGGTAACAATTGGTGAGCTACTTCAAGTAGTCCTATTTCCCTTACATAAAACACACGGAGGATTAGTATCAAGTATATACAATCAAGCGATGTAGGGTATGCATCCGAATTATTTCATGTTCAAAGAATGATTCCCCCCTGAAGTATTATATATTTTTAGTATAGCTGTCAGTGAAAACTTATTAAACCTCCCAATCCAAACCCTAGGCTACATACACACTTATTTTTGTATAGACGTGTATTTAAACCCATTTTCTAGGGACTACAGGCCGTTACCAATGCACACAGAACTTAACAATAAACTAGGCATCACATAGCTTTTAATAGACTCTGAATCCGTTTCACAACGTTTGGATACCGGAGGTTGCCAGAAGATGGGTTTAATCTTCTTTCCCGACAGATGTTCCTAAAACGCGCTCAGACCGCTTTCTAACGTAGCCTTTCATGCGCCGCATTGAGGTGATACTTGGAGTTTTCCTGTGACAAAATTGGAACATTCACAGTTGTTGTTTAAGCAAAGATGCCTCATTTATACTTTGTCACTAGCTGTAATTTGTCAAGAAAACAAACAAACAAACTGGGCAGCTGAATTGACACGATTTAGGGACATCAAAGGGATCTGGGGCTCGCAGGCAGGGGGGGGAACTTCTGAGAAGCCGACTTCCGTCCTGTCTGTTTTCCCAGTTCTTTCCTGTCCCTGAGTGGTTTCTCTCAGGTCCGGGGAGCCCTCCCCAGCCCTCTCTTGATCTTCCTTCTCGGGGTCTGGTTTTTCTTTTTTCTCTTGTAGCTCTAAGCCCCTTTTAATAGATAGCACAGCGGCCCTGGCCGGTTGGCTCAGTGGTAGAGCGTCAGCCTGGCGTGCGGGGGACCCGGGTTCGATTCCCGGCCAGGGCACATAGGAGAAGCGCCCATTTGCTTCTCCACCCCTCCCCCTCTCCTTCCTCTCTGTCTCTCTCTTCCCTTCCCGCAGCCAAGGCTCCATTGGAGCAAAGATGGCCCGGGTGCTGGGGATGGCTCCTTGGCCTCTGCCCCAGGCTCTAGAGTGGCTCTGATCTCGGCAGAGCGACCCCCCGGAGGGGCAGAGCATTGCCCCCTAGTGGGTAGAGCATCGCCCCTGGTAGGTGTGCCAGGTGGATCCCGGTCGGGCACATGCGGGAGTCTGTCTGACTGTCTCTCCCGTTTCCAGCTTCTAATAGATAGCACAGCATGCTTTCTTCATCATGTGTATTGTTTATTGCTTTCTAACACGCACACTCTGGAATCAATGACTGCTTTCCTTCTCTCATCTTCTGAACTGAAATGTGACTCTAACCACAAATGTTCCCTGTGTACCCTTCCAGCCTTCTCTTTGCTTAGAAAAGGAAAATCCATGCAACGATCATCCCAACTTTGGCTTTCATTCGGATGGTTACTACCTCTTTAAAATTAGAACCTGCCCGATTGAATGTTAAAGACCTTGGACTCAGTGCATGCCGGAGTATTATCACTGGACCAATGCTTACACGATTTTAAGTATTTCATTACTAATGCATTTAATTCCAAATTAATTTGAAAAAACAGATCCTTAATTCCTTCTGAAGTCCTCTCAAATCCTCTTGGAAACAAAGTCAATATAAATAAATGCAGAAACTTGCTACTTGAATGCGCTTTCATTTCCTACTTACTTTATTTGGGATTTTTGCTAAAAGGAAAGATTTCTCGTCCTGCAAGCAGTGTGTCGAGATTGCTTTATTTCAGAGAGACATAGCGCTGTCCATGTCTCATGGTTCCCTCCTCGGCCATTCGTTTTTATGCAAATACAGGCACTAGAGTCTACTCACACACCAAATATGGTTTTCTAGGGGATGTGCCTCCTCAGAGTCTATCCCTGATCTGCGTCCAAGCAGGGACGAGGCCCCTGCGGGCTGTGCTCTCGCCAGTTCCTTCCGTGCTGTTGGTCCAGCTCTATCCCTGTCCACCTCCCAGGCTATGTCTCTAGGGTAATGACCGGCAGCTGGTGCTACCATGCCTCCTGTGGAAACTACCAGTCCTGAGACCATGGCTATCACACACTGTAGCAGAAATATTCAGTCTTTTCCAGTTTTTCTCTTTTATTTTTTTTTCCAAGTTAGAGAAGGGGAGATAGAGAGACAGACTCCCGCATGTACCCCAAGCAGGATCAACCCAGTAACACTTGTCTGGGGCTAATGCTCTGTCCATTTGGGGTTATGCTAGCAATGGACCTATTTTTAGCACCTGACGCATGGGCTTCATGGAGCCATCCTCAGTGTCCAGGGCCGATGTGCTCGAATCAATTGAGTCATGGTTATAAGAGGGGAAGAGAGAGAGGGGGGAGAGAGAGAGAGAGAGAGAGAGAGAGAGAGAGAGAGAAGGGAGGGGGTATGGAGAGAAGCAAATGGTCACTTTTCCTGTGTGCCCTGACTGGGAATCAAACTCAGAACATCCACACACTGGGTCAAAGCTCTACCATTGAGCCAACTGACCAGGGGTGGATGTTCAGTCTTGAGCATCTAAAATCAATATGGTTTGTTAAACCAGTCTTCCTTATTTATTTAAAACCAGACAGTGTAGCACAGAGTAGAATGTAATGGAATAGACTGGTATGAAACAGAGTGGAAAAAGATCAGTTTACAGCTACATAGTGAGGCTAAGTACTGCTTATTATACATGTATTTTCATGTTTAATATCTACAATAATATATGAATTATGTGGTCAACAAAGAGCATGTCATCATCCAAACTGAGACATTCTTAACTAAAAATTTATCATGTGGATTTTAGAGTTTTGCATAAACCTCTTCAAATTGTAGGTGTAGTTGTATATATGTCTGTATTTTATATATATGTTCATATGTGATTTGTTTTTAGGGACAGTCATAACTTCCACCAGGCTTTCAAACTGGGCTTATAACTCATCCATTGAGGAGCCCTACCTTTAGGATTGTTGATCTGAAAGAAATAGATGAATTTGATTAGGGTATAGAAAAAGAGAAAGGTAATGCCTATTCCCCTGTCCCTTAAAATTCACTCAATAAGAGCATCTGTTTGAGGTCCTTCATGTCTGGGCTGTCTCTCTAGACATCAGTGACTGCTGATTCATAATGAGCATTTGTTCATTCATAAAGTCCTAGCTACAGGCATAGTTCTAGTTGATTTCACAAAGTTGTTTTATGCAGTCCTACATAAACCTTGGGGAAGAGCTGTTATTATCCTTGTACAAGGAAATGGGAGCTTAGAAAACTGCAGAGATGTGTAAAAATTCAGTCACTGCAGGTGGTGGCACAGTGGGTAGAGCATCAACCTGGGATGTAGAGGACACCAGTTCAAAACTCCAAGGTCTCGGCTTGAGCATGGGCTCACCAGCTTAAGCGCGGGTTCTCTGGCTTCAGCATGAGATCATAAAGATGACCCCATGGTTGCTGGCTTGAGCCCAAAGGTCACTGACTTGAAGCCCAAGGTCACTAACTTGAGCCCAAGGTCACTGGCTTGAGCAAGGGGTCACTGGCTTGGTTGTAGCTCTTCGGTCAAA
Source organism: Saccopteryx bilineata (assembly GCF_036850765.1). NCBI lineage: Eukaryota > Metazoa > Chordata > Mammalia > Chiroptera > Emballonuridae > Saccopteryx > Saccopteryx bilineata. Next base: position 7,741,774 of record NC_089495.1, read on the forward strand.
ATACATGTGAGAAAGCAATCAATGAACAACTAAGGTGCCACAACAAAGAATTGATGCTTCTTATTTCTCTCCCTTCCTGCCAGTCTGTCCCTCTCTCTGTCTCTCTTTCTGTCTCTGTCTCTCCAGCTAAATAAATCTCCTTGTTCCCAACTTACATACAAATTCAGTTTAAGAACAAACCTACAAAACCTATCTCATTTGTAACCCAGGGACTGCAATTCAATAATAATTAAAAAAAAAAACTATAGATTAAAACAAATATGTTATTTATCTATAAAATTACAAAGAAAATATATTAAGAAATTGTCACCATTATGTAAATATTCTCATATACAGCTAATGAAAATTCTAATTGATCTACCCTCTCTAGAAATAAGGTGGTCAAAATAAAAGAAAAATATAACATGTAGCAATTTCATTCTGGGAATTTTTTTCTAAGAAATAAATCAAATTTATAATAAAAAAAATTCAGTCGCTATATAGAAGATAAAGCTAGTATTGGAATGCACATTTTCTGGTTCTAAGGTGACTGGGCTTCCTAGGATGCGTGGGAAATGCGTGGGAAATGCGTGGCTCTCTGCCCGTCACTGTGAGCTGCCCGTCCCTGTGCTCTGCCTGTCACTGTGCCAGCACACTCAGGTTCTAATGAACCCCATTAGATCAGCTGTACCACATACCCTCAAAAAAACTGGCTTCAGTTGATCATTGAATATATAGTCCAAATGAACACATGTTTGAATGTAAAAAGGTGCTTTGCTAGTGAGTACTGCTGTCCTAAGCAAACGAGGATGTACAGTTACCCGAAGTGACATTAGCATGTCTTGGTTCTCTCTAGGACATCTCAGAGCTAGAAGAACAGCAGATTTGTTTTGCCTATTCTGGTGTATCCAATAGATTTTCTGTTTGTGAATTATATAATGCTACTATAGTTTTCTATTAGTGAGGTATGTCGTTGCCTTACTATAGGTGTCTTAGTTAAGTAAAGTTCAGGAATGATAAAGTAATTGAGCTAGTTATAAATGTCTGACTCACTGGTATACAGACATCATATCCAGGAGTTATTCTAACTTTCAGAATAGATGATTTAAGCAGTGTTTGAAAAAGAATAATTAGAAGATGCATATTATTTTCTTCATTGATTATAAAGAATAATCACTAAGATGGTGGAAATAATTCTTTTCTTGAAGTACAAAAATTTGAATATTGAATCTTGGGTATTTGGTTTAATAACTTCAAAATTTATTTTTTTCGAGAGAGACAGAGAGAGATAGAGAGAGAGACAGACAGAGAGAGGGAAAGATAGGGACAGACAGACAGGAAGGGAGAGAGATGAGAAGCATCAGTTCTTTATTGTGGCCTCTTAGTTGTTCATTGATTGCTTTTTCATATGTGCCTTGATCAGCGGTCTCCAGCAGAGTGAGTGACCCATTGCTCAAGCCAGTGACCTTGGGCTCAATCCAACAACCTTAGCTCAAGCCAGCCACCTTCAGCTTCAAGCAAGCAATCTTTGGGGTTGAGCTAGCAACCATGGGGTCATGTCTATGATTCCATGCTCAGCCAGCAACCCCACACTCAAGCTGATGACCTTGGGGTTTCAAACCTGGGTCCTCTTCATCTCAGGCAGTTGCTCTATCCACTGCGCCACCACCTGGTCAGGCAACTTTGAAACTTTGGAGAAACTAATATACATCTTTATAGCAGAGTTTTCTTATTTCTAAAATAATGATATCTACCTACTCCACAGGAATGCTGTAAATACAAAATAAGTTAATATGTGAGTTCTTTGGACTCTGTAAAGTATTTAAAAATGTATGTATGTATATATATATATGTATATGCACACACGTGACATTTCGCATGTTTATATTCCCACATACTTTAAAGTTTGTATTATTTTTTGTTTTAATAGAATCTTAATCAACATATTTATAATTTTAAAATAAATATATATACAAAACTTTCTACATCCTTACAATAATAATAAAAGCCCCACAAAGGACAGTGAATTCCAAGTCACTTCACAGGACTGTGTTCTGTGACTGCCCTGAAGATGGCACAGTAAGTTCACTTTGGCACTAGCATTATTAAGAGGTTATGGGAAAAAATATATATATATAGGTTAAAACACTAAATTTAAAACAAGACTTCTCTATGTTTGTGGAAGAAAATTGCTCAGCCTTTTAACCAATGCCCATTGTTTTAATGTTCCAAGAGTCATTTGTTTTATTGTGCCTTAAAGAGTAGCACCAACAGGTGACTCGTCAGAAAACCTGGTCCAGTCCGATGTCACTGACGATAGTCAGGTTAGTGCATGGATAGAGTTTCATCAACACATTCACCCTTGGAAGTGTAAGGCCACTGACACACTCATCTGTGATCTTCCACAGAGTGGACAATCTGCTCCTCAATGCTGGCTTTTGTTGGACACGTTATGGGGAGACGGGACAGGGGAGAGTTGAGCTTAGTTGAAAAATCATTTTATTAAACCATAAAGTATAGTGTAGCTTATTCTTAGAAAAAAAAATTGACAGGTTGCTTATTTTGTGGGGTTTTAATAATTACAAGTTTAAAAAATACATGTCTACCTTATGCCACCTGTATAGTCTACAAGGCTGACCTAGACTTTATGAATATGGGAGCCTTGTGAATCTATAACTATGATAATATTATCTCCTATATTTATTGAGGACCAGAGGCTGTGGTTTTCAGCCATTTCAGAGACTTACCTGGTTCTATATGTGTATAGTATAAGGTCTCCACCTATGAAGGACTTAAAATCTAAATATCACCAATAATTTACTTATGTAACTTTACATATAAACATCAGACATAATTAATGTCGTACATACACTTGTTATGAATATGATGTAGATCTGTATGCACTCTCTTACAGCACATTGAATGAATCCACAAGTGAAAAATGTTTTTTACTAGTACATTTGTTCCTATGTGGTTAGAGAGAAGAGTGGGTGTTTTATATTTGTTGGCCAGGTATCTCTCACTGGAAGAGAACCTTTTTGCTTAAGCTGGTGAGAACAGAATTTAGTCCCAACAAAAGCGCCATTTGATAAAAAATTCAAATTTAATCTGCCAGCATTGAGCTACGAGAGCAATGTTAGCAATTCTGACAATTCAAAGCTAATTATAAACTTACTTTATCCTGTCACAATATCTCTCCCAAGACTGCTGAGTTGTTTTCCGAAATTAAAAATGATACTCTTTACCCATTCATAAGTCAGAGGGAAGTCTCTGCAAGCCCCTCAGGTCAGGCGGCTGGTAGAAATTAATCTGAATTTAGAGCGTTTGAAATCTCATCAGTTTTCAGGGTGAGGCTTACCTCCTCTTGTGTTCTCTTTTTGAATAAACTATTTGCTTATTTAAAATATTTTGGTAGGCCTTTTACTCATAATCCTTAGATAATGAATATGGCAGTATCCTTTTAGAGAATTAAAGATCACGTTGCTTACAAAGAAGCTGTCATAGTTATAAAGGGTACAATAGACAGTTAAAAAATGGCTACATGCCTATTAACTTGATTGCCAACAGTGCCTCAGCTTGACCCATATAGGTCAATTGGACAATGTGAATCTTAAGATATCAAGCTATGTATTCATGAATATACTGTACTGCTTTCTCTGTTAACAATGTTTTTAATATTGTTCATCTGTAATTTAAATAGTAATCCTTTTCAGTACATTTTTCACTGGTTTTTATTTTAAATTTTTTTTCATTTTTAAAGAAATAGGGAAAATTGATGAACAAATGAAACAAGTTAAGAAAACATTTAAAAAAATAAACAAAGTAAGCCTGATCAGGTGGTGGTGCTAGCATCGAACTGGGATGTGGAGGACCCAAGTTCAAGACCCCGAGGTTGCCAGCTTGAGCACGGGTTTGTCTGGTTTGAGCAAGGCTCACCAGTTTGGACCCAAGGTCACTGGCTCGAGCAAGGGATCACTCTGTCTGCTGTAGCCCCTTGGTCAAGGCACATATGAGAAAGCAATCAATGAACAACTAAGGTGCCACAACAAAGAATTGATGCTTCTCATCTCTCTCCCTTCCTGTCTGTCCCTATCTATCCCTCTCTCTGTGTCTCTCTGTGTCTCTTTCACACAAAAAGACGAACAAAAACATAGTAAATGTTCCATCTTATTTGATTTTATGATGTTCATATTACACTGAATTTACGCCTTGGCTTTTTTTCATTGTAGAGTGGCATTTTGTAGAATTGTCCAGCTTATAAACCCTTGTGCATCGATATTGTACCAATGTTGTAATAAACAGATTGGTACCTTTCTGTCAAAGGAGCTCAACGTGTCATAATGTATTTAATAATTTCTGAGGTCCACAGTCTAGAATCCAGTGACTTAGAGGATTGTCACATATTAACACAAAGAACGAACTATCATCTATCTTATGAAGATAGAAGTAATAGCTGTGCAATAACAACTTTGACTTAATTATTACTCAGAAATAAAAACAAGTGTTGGAAGTAGCAAGGAGAGTGTTGATTTATTGTGGTAATATTTCATTGTAATTAATTATTTCTTGAACTGATTTTGAAATTTGGTGTTCTCTGTATCACACAGGAGACAGTACTAAAGGAGAACAAGCCAGTTATCATTAACTCCTATTAATAAGGTCATGTATATTTTTATAAAATGCCCTTTGTTGGTGGTCACAGAAGAACATGTATCACAATGTTTTAGGTACTTGAAGAATACCTAAAACAAAGCAAGCTTCAAGAAGTATTGGGAAATTTACTATCTTATCATTTTCTCCACTTAATTTGTTTTAAAATCTTAAGAACAGTATAGTTCATATTACATTGATGTTCATATTACGTTTGTTATTGCATTTTACCTTTTTTGTTATTACATTTTGTTATTACATTTATTGTTATACATTTGTTATTACAGCTGTTATTGCATTTTACTTTTTTTTTTTTTTTTTTGCACTGGTTTCCTTGTTCTATAGTATAGAGAGTTTACTTTTAGTTATCTTTCTTTATAAACACAGTGATGTAAACTGAACGTATTTTATAGTGTCTAAGGCCACCTATCAGTTAGAGAGTATGCTATCTTCTCTTCCAAAAGACTTGAGAACAGTAACCATTATCCTGATTTATAATGTAGCCCCGTGTGAAGGAAGAACATGGCAGTGGATGATCATCTTACAGCAATAGGAGGTGGGAGTGTTCTCAAAGCAATACCCTTAGCCCGGGCAAGTTCAAGTATTCACCCACACCATCTGCTCCTCGTGTCTAAACAATCAGTGCTAGCACGTGTGGAGCTTTGGCAACACCCGTGTAATGCCCGTTGGCAGAAATAAAAGGGACGAGCTGAAGGGAAAGGGGACTGTGACTGCATTTGTGGAAGGTCACTGCTGAGCTCAGGGAGTGGCCCCTGGTGGCAGTGGCAGTGACGTCCTTTCTAAACGGCAGGTTAAACCCTAGCATGCCCTCATGCTTTAGTGACAGCTTCTCTCGCAGAGACTGGGGGGGCGCTCGGTGCAGAACACGCACAAGACGCTTCCCCTGCAGCTGAGTCCCCGCCACCACCATGTTGCTCGGTCCTCGAGGCCCCCCTGGTGAGGGCTGTCCTCTCTCTGACTCTGGCCTTCCCTGCCAGCTCCCCTTGCAGACCACGGCCAAGCGAGTCTTCCCCAAACCCTGCTTGTACCCTGACACGTATGAGAGCTGGTGATTTCCTTGGGCCCCACTGGTGACTGTAATTTTTACCCGGTTTATCTCCTTTGTTTTAAGTGAGAAAATGAAGAGCGAGATGTCTCGCACCGCCGAGTAATTCCTGTCCAGCTGTGGCTGCGGCTCCTGGGCAGCCGGCGTCTCTTCCTTCTGTCGCATTCAATTCCTTCAGCCCGTTAAAATCACCTCGCAGACCCGCTTGCTCTTCATTTATCTATTTTTCCTGGATGCCTGATTTTGTAAGCTTCTTCGGGTCCTCATGGAAATAGGCGGAGGACCGTTCTTCAACCAGGAGATCGACCTCAGCCTGGGTGCCGGCCTTCGCCTGCCTCCCGCATTTCCAGCCGCAATGCCGCGCTCCTCTGCGTGGTTGACAAGGCCCTCTGCTCTGTGCAGTTCCGTCGCCCACGATGTCTCCAGGCGTCCTCTCCCCTCTGTTTAGGTGCGTGTCCCGAAGGCTCTCGGGGGCTGTCACGCGCACCCACCTCGGCTTGACCCAGGGGGCACGTGCTCTGGCCCCCTCCGCCGTAAGTCCCTTTGCTGGCCGGCTCCGGTATCAATCCGTTCTTCTGTCCCTTAGGGACAGACTCACGCCCTCCCTTCCCCGAGACACCTGCCTTAATTATTCACGGAGCTCCCTGTATAGCAGGGGTCCGCAAACATTTTACACAGGGGGCCAGTTCACTGTCCCTCAGACCGTTGGAGGGCCGGACTATAAAAAAAAAAACAAAAACTATGAACAAATCCCTATGCACACTGCACGTATCTTATTTTAAAGTAAAAAACAAAACGGGAACAAATACAATATTTAAAATAAAGAATGAGTAAATTTAAATCAACAAACTGACCAGTATTTCAATGGGAACTATGGGCCTGCTTTTGGCTAATGAGATGGTCAATGTGCTCCTCTCACTGACCACCAATGAAAGAAGTGCCCTTTCCAGAAGTGCGGTGGGGGCCGGGTAAATGGCCTCAGGGGGCCGTAGTCTGGGGATCCCTGCTGTATAGGATGAAAGTTTTTAATTCCTGCGCTGAAAAAAAAAAAAAAAAGTCCTTACACATGTCATACATTTTTATCCATTCCTTAACTGCATTATACATGTTAGAATTTTTGAGGGTGAAGATCATGTCTTCAACTTCGTATGTTTTCCCTGCAGTGTTCAGTGTAAGGTGGAGGACTTCCTCAATAAACGTGTTACAGTAGCCACCGGGCCTCTGTCACCTCTTTCCCATGTTAGAGACTCCTCATGTCCTTCTGTCAGGATGCGCGACACGCGCGGAGGAGCGCGCACCGGCCGGGCCCTGCCCGGATCTGCTCCCGAGCCTCCCGTGCTGCTAGGCACAGCTTGTCCCTTCCAGCTGAGGTAGCTCCGTGCTGAGCGGTTCCCTAATTGCTCTTTCTCTGCCTGTGACTTTAGGCCCGTGTTCCAGATGGCCGAGCCCTGAGACAAAACAAGATCCTGTATCTGCTTTTAGGTGGACAAGAAGTACACTGGCATTGTTTTCAGCCATAGAGACCTGGTCGTGCGTCTCTTGCAAAAACTATAAATTATCTTCAGGAGTATGAGGCTAAAAACTATTGTTCAGAGGTGATATAGCATCTTTAAGTGTGAATCCAGCCATCTCTACGAACCCAGAGTGACATCGAGGCCTGCCACTGCTCGGGAACTCGGGCCGAGTGGATTAAAGCTGCTAGTCTCCACACAAATCAGAGGCACACGTGTCATCATCATGTTCCGTTCTGGCGAGTGTTTGCCCTGACCTCATTTCGGCAGGAACATTGGCAGTGCCATGTCTGGATTTTCTGAAAGGTTGTGATCTAAAAAATACTACTGGCTAGCGGTTCGTCGGGTGAAGTAGCCCTGGAGTCGGAGATTCCACTCAGCGTTCTTGCTTTGGTCTCAGAAAATAAAACAAACAAACAAACAAAGAGCTGGACTTATCCCGTTGTAGGTTTGATGAAGCGCGCCATAATGCACAGAAATGCTCTGAATTCCAGGGAAAGTTCATCATGTTCCACATTCGTCTCAGTACGTAACATAATGAGAAACACCGGGGGAGGAGAAAGTCGCGACACAGAGCTGAGTTTGCTATGTCGTTACTTCGTGTTCCTTCCTCCATTGTTTTTCCTCCTGACCAGAGCCTGTGGACGGTCGCTTGCTAAGGACCGCTCAGAACCCCACCTGTTGAGCGAAGCTGTCTCTTTTACAGTTTTCTTATTTTGAAAAGCAAAATTTTAATGCTCAGATTTTCAGAATTTTAACTTGCATAGCTGAATCTCTGCTGACCTTGCGGATAATGAGAATTACTACACCACATGTGAGTAAGAAACTTCAGATTTGTTTTGCATATTTAAAATGAAAAGCTAGACTAAGATACAAAAATTATCCAGGTAATGTAAAGATATAAATATGATACTAAAAAAAAAAATGATTCTCATATACTATTGGTTGGAATGTAGTATTTCTGGAAGGCAGTATAAAAATTTACATAAAGATCCTTAAAAATGTTTATATACTCTTTTCCAGTCCCACAGCCCCGAATCTAGCCTACAGAAATAATCAGTATGTTATCACGCGTAAGTAGATAATGACATTTTTTTTTCTAGCTTTTAAAAAAATGTATGAATGCGGTCTTAGTCAGTGTGCTTTAACAAAATGCTAGAGACCGGATGACTTAGCAGACATTTTGTTTTCACAGTTCAGGAGGTTGGGAAGTCTAAGACCGCGGTGCTGGCTGAGGTGGTTCTCGGTAGGGGCCTTTCCCTCAGAAGGGTGCCTTCCAGCTTGCCTCTCTCTTCTTCTTACAAGGACTGTGACCCTTCATTGCAAGGGAGAGTCCCTCCTTTGTGTTTCTTCTAAACCTACTTATCTCTCAAAATCTCCAAATACTGTGATATTAAGGGTGAATATTTTAGCATATACATATTGGGGAGACACAATGTAGTCTATAGCGAATACCTACCTACAAAAAAAGTAGGAGCTTGTGTGAGTACATGTTGGTACATTTTGATGAGAATGTATTGGCAGTCACTAAACATGTTCTTTTCAAAAAGAGTTTAAATTATTTAATGGCATGGGAAAATACTGACAATGTTAAGTAGAAAAACAGGTGTAAAACTACATATACTCAATAACTCAAACTTAATAGAAATTATGTAGTGACATCAAGAACAATGAAAAGGTATATATGGAAATGTTATTAATTATTTTTATGTTGGAAAGTTTAAGGAGTGTTAAAAGTTTTCTATGTTTCTATATGAAAGAGTTTCTACATGTAGAACATATAAAAACGACTACACCACTAAAATAAACATCAATTGTTTTGGCTAGTAGAAATCACCAAATTCTGCTTTAACTACAATCATTAGTGGTCTTTCTGTTCCTGCATTTACTGTTACTTCATAACAAACACACAACAGCAAAAGGAAACCCTTTTCACCTTCTTGGACTAGCTCAGTTCATCATAGCCATCAGAGACCACTGAAGGCAGAATCTTTCCTGACCCCTTCAGGGTGGGTTATCTGTTCTTTCTCTTTACTCCATTGTATCTGTTGTATTCTAGTATAATGCTATCAAGTTATAATTGCTCTTCTTGGCTGTGTCTCCTGCTGGATTGTAACTTTGTAGTTCTTTGAGGTCTTGAATGTCTTTCATCACCTTGTTCTTAGTCCAGCACAATCACTGGCACATAAACACGTCAGTAAATGTTGGTTGACTGAACAATGCTTACCATTACTTACAGCAAGTGCCGACATGCCAGGAGATGTGCATATATGTGACCATCATATTAGGCATTTAGCCTGTCTCAGTTACTCTAAATTTGGGGAATTCTCAGTCTAATTAATCCAGAAGCCCTATATAAAATTATTATACAACTGCCATTCAAAGATGATTTAAATAATTTTAAATATAAGATTAGAGAACTTTTTTTTTAATTTGGGTATGTTTTTATTTTTCTTTTTTCTAACTTGTGAAATTTTATTAATTTATTTATTTTAAGTTTGTAAATTGCTCAATTTATATTTTTCAGTAATGATGTTGAACTTCTAATCAACCTGAATAACCAAATTTAATCTTTCAAAAGCTGAGATATTAATGGCAATCTTTAACAAAATTTCCCACCTCCTTAGAATCTGCTGTGTGTTTTTAAATGCACTGGTACTAAATGTCTCAACCCCAAGCATAATAATGTTTCATAAATTGATTTGATAAGGTATTCATTAATTTTGGTGTGAGAAAGACAGTTGTCATGGTAATAGATTAAAGTTAATAGAAACACCGTTCTGGTCCCGGTGACTGAGGTAGGAGACTGCTCCGCTGCAGGGCACTTTTCCACTTGAAAAATAACTGACACGAAATAGAAAGAAATTTAAAATGAACAATTAGGAGTATTTCCACCATACAATTTTTAAAAATAAAGTTTTGAAATTCACCAAGTTAGAAAAGCCTTATTTATTAGCGTAATCAAATACTCAGATCACCAACGTTTCTGTAGAAAGTAGACGTCACTCAGAATGATTCAGAGCCAAGCGACTGGACTTCGGTGTGATGCTCAGAAACCGAGTTAGTAAGACGGCTGGGATGTGTCTGAAGAAGGAAAGCAGATAATATGACTCTTGCAGGCAAACTATGCTATCTCTGATTCTCTACTCACACTGTTTGCTTTGTCATAACTTGCCATGATGCTAATTAGGTAACAGAGTGAGAGAATGTGCTTTTATGGAAGAATAGCAGAGGCTAAAAATAAAAAAAGAGAGATATCTGAGCTTGGGTAATTGTATTACTGTGCATTCAGATATTTTTGAAATCTGTGGAATTCCTGCTGGGAAGCAATTTTCTTTACTGAGTGGTTCATTAAAAAGTCCATTTACTACAACAAAATGTATGTTTTGACTTCATATATACATATGAAGTTGTAGTAGATTTTTCTCTTCAACCAATGATGTATGAATTTCATTGATATAATTTAAAGAGAGTGAAAAAAGTTCTTAATCCTAAATAGTTAAATTTTGGGGTTGCTGTGTTCAAATAGCATTGGCAAAAATATAATTGCTTGTAGATTTTTGTGTTAGAAAAATGAAGTATAGTTGTCTCTCAAGCTGTAAAGTATCTTACTATTTACCTGAAAGTTTAATGATCGTATAGCTGTATGATAGCAACATATTTTCAACATCTTATCAGGGGTCCTCAAACTTTTTACACAGGGGGCCAGTTCACTGTTCCTCAGACAGTTGGAGGTCCGCCACATACAGTGCTCCTCTCACTGACCACCAATGAAAGAGGTGCCCCTTCTGGAAGTGCGGAAGTGCGGTGGGGGGACTGGATAAATGGCCTCAGGGGACCTCATGCGGCCTGTGGAGCCATAGTTTGGGGACACCTGAAAGTAGAAGTCTGCTCTGTATTTTAGATGCAGAACCTCAGACCAGATCAAACTTGTATGTGTAAAATATATGCATAGTTGTAATTGCTGTGTAGAATACAAATATATATTACATATTTTATGTAATTTCCACTCTTTAACAAATACTACAGTCATGTATCAATAGCTGAGGTTAAAAAAATTAAGAGGTAGATTAAAAATGAAATTCTACAGCAAAATGGTTGCCTGGGGTACCATTCATATTTTAATTCCAAGAAAACCTAAATATCAATAAGATATATTTTTATATACTGCACTCATAACAGGAGACACCTAGGTACTCTCAAACAATTGGCCACAAATTCCAACAAATGCACATATTCTCTTGTCCAGAGGACACTGAATATCTGATAAATAATTAAAACTGAGTCCTACCTAAACAGCTCAGTTCCTCTGTGGGATATGAAATGAGAAAATATTTAGTATTATCCAGATAACGGACTCGATTCATTGTGTCCGGTATATAATTGTTAGTATTGAAATAGAGAGGAGGTAGATGCTTTTATCTTTAAATTCCTTCCAGCCTGCATAGTCTCAAAGTGAAGAGAAAGGACACGAAACCTAAATCCTAGGTGTTGCTTATGTACGTGTGAATTTTAGGTATAAGGTAAAAATAACCACTGGTCTGTGTAGTACAGTCTTTAAAAATAACTTTCAGAGCGTTGATTTTCACAATTACAAATAAGTACAATTGAACTAGTAATTAAAATGGAAATGTTACCAAATGTTCTGCTTTGATGGCTCATTGGAAAGTCCAGTTGGATGATCTCTGTTTAGAGGCAGTGCGTGTCCGAGTTTAATTCTTACTTGAAAATTTCCCTCAGGATATTTTTCTTAAAAGTGAAGTGAATTATTTGAAAAATAAATTAAAATGAAATTTCTGTACTGTTTTTTAATTTTTTTTGTTTTTAATTGAATTTATTGGGGTGACTCTGATTAACATAATTGTACGGATTTCAGGTCCCCGACTCCAGAACACATCATCTGTACACTGCATTGTGACTCCACCCCACCATGCCCATTTATTCCTCCCAGCCCCTCCTCACGCCCTCCCAGAAATCGCCACACTGTACTGAACAGTAATTGATGATGCATTAAGGCATCAGCACCAGCGGGATTAATTTCTTATGACGATGTCATCCCCACACGCCTGTCAGCCCTTCGAATCTACCCCCTCTGTTTCTCTCATTAGAAAATGTTGAGAGGTGGCATTCTTGAGCATTAACATCGCCTCATTTTGACAATAAGCATTTTAACATTTTCTTGAATAATCAGAACAATTGTTTTCTCCTGTGACTACCGCCCGTTTATCTCCTTAGTGGATCCACTGGGACATTTTTAAGTTTTGCATATTCTCTAAACTTAGTAGGTCCTCTGCTTTCAGTACGTGACCTTTTATTATTCAAAGATATTGTGTCATCCAGAAACTTTATCACTGTTTTATGAAGAATGCAGTCTATGATTTTTCTAATGTTTCCAATGATTTCACTTCCAGCTTAGATCATATTTCCTACAGTAAAACAAATTAAATTAACTCTTACCTACTAGGTCGGTGTATGAAGACCACTCAGAGGAATTTCACCTATATACAGGGTCAGGATAGACACACTTGGACAATAGAGGAGCCATCCTGTCTAATATAGACAATTGTGGGGAATGAGGGACACATTCAGGATCAGGGCACAAACACTGGTGAATTAGAAAGACGTCCCAGATCAGAAGAGATACCCCAGGGGAATTGATGCAACATCCCAGGATGGTGACTGAACTGAGGAGTGACAGTTTCAACCCAGGTCAGTGTAGACACACCTGGTTTGTGTGTACAGCCTTCCTGGTTTGTGTGTACAACCTTTAAAATCAGGGCAAAAACCAAGGGTTGTTTAGAAACCACTTGGGATTAGAGAGACATGCTAGGTTTAGAGTAAGTAGGACTGTGCTATTAAAGAGAAAGTGCAAGTCAGGGTCCACACAGCTAGTGAATCAGGAGGGCAGCCTTGGGGAGAGAAAACACACCTGAGGAGTTAGGGAGAGGCCCCTGGTCATGCGAGACACCATGGAGAACTGGGGAGCCCTTGGTCAGGTAAACATGGAAGGTATTCGAGACACATCACAAAAATTTTAACTATTTGTAATCTGAGTCTTAGTTCTTTGCTCTAGGGTCAGTATACTGTCTTTCAATATATCATTTATAATAACACGACATACTGAATTTATGGAAAATAGAACCAAATAGGTATGTTTTGAAAATTACACTCAAAAGTGTATTAATATAAGAAAAAATACTAATTCAATGACTTTTGTGATTTGCTTTACATAAACAAAACTACATTTTTAAAAACATATATTTTATATTCATTATGTTCCAACTGAGTTTTGTATATACCCGTGACATTTCAGAAACCATAGTAGGTTTGATGTCTTTGTACGCTTTATTTTAATGCGATCACAGAAAACCACAGAGATTCTTTTTCTCCTTGGACAGAAACCAGTTGGGTATATGGATAACATTACCTCGTTATCTTCTGCTTGGAGAATGCGCTTATGTTGCTTTGTGTTCGAAGAACCCCTCCTGGCCCCATCGCCATGTTCTATGTTGGAAGTTAATAAAGTCACAGTCTGCTGGTCTTTTTCACTCAAGTGTGCTTCTGAGGCTGTTCTGCCCAAAGGGTCCTCACTGCTGGTAAAGTCATTCCCAGAACTCTTCTGATATGTTGCGTTTCTGTCCTTTCTGTGGATAAATTAATAAGAACAGTGTTATAAACTGTTTGCTTCCAATGATGGCTCTAATGCCTCCCAGTCCCCAACTAATACCTGGAGGCCAATCATTTCCTCTGCATATTTGTTCAGTCTGCAAAAGCACATGTCAACAAACAGATCGCCATTTTCCCAATGTAGAAGTATGTTTGCTCCTTATTTTGGAGGTTTACTCAATTTTATCTTTTTACTTTGATCTGCTTTTTTTTGGTGGAATAAATGTTTATACTCAATTAAGGCAAAATATTCATGTTTCAACTATGTTATCATTTAAGTAATTTATTGAATGCATGTGTTAATTGTCCTCTTTTTTTTTTTAAGTTTGTTCATGCCGACATTAAGTTTGCTAAAGTCATACATAGTTCACTGGATTTATCGTTTCCAGTTTTAATCTGATTCTTATTTACCCATGACAGCTAAATCTATCCAAATGCCATTACTGAGATTATGTTGGGAAACGACAGAGAATGTGCAGTTTGATGTCAATTTTTTACAGCTTGTTTTTTTTATATTCCCTTTTGAAAGGCAGTGAAGAAATTCTGAACACTTTCTGGTATCCGATTGATTATAGCAACATATTTAGTTCTTTAACATTTTTTATTTGTCAAGGCCACATCTGTAAATGATAGTTTATATCCATATTTTGTTAGATGTGTATTTAAAAATCCAGCTTTTTTTCTATCACGAGATAAAACAGTATTTTTTCACTTTGTTTTTGTGAGTTATTTCCTATTTCTGTTCCATGTACTCTTTGCTCTAGGATATTAACTACCTTCATGTTGGAATGTAGGAAATCAACTACAGAGTATTTATTTATTTACTTATTTACTTATTCTTTTATTCCAATTGAAAGGAGAGATAGACAGACTCCTGCATGGGTCTCCCCTGGGATGCATCCAGAAACCCCCATCTGAGGCGGATGCTCTGCCCCTCTGGGGCCGTGCTCACAACCAAGCTGTTTTTAGCACCTGAGGCAGAGGCTCCACAGAGCCATCCTCAGCGCTGATGTGCTTGAACCAATTGAGCCATGGGCTGCAGGTGGAGAAGAGAGAGAGAGAAAAAGAGAAAGAAGGTGGAGGAGAAGGTGGAGAAGCAGATGGGCGCTTCTCCTGTGTGCTCTGACCAGAAATCAAATCCGGGACATACACATTCTGGGCCAGCACTCTACCACTGAGCCAACTGGCCAGGCCTTATTGAGTATTTATTAATTGTCTTCTATAAGTTCCACACAGGCCAGTCACTTGGTGATCACCCATGCATGTTCCTCTTGTCTTTTCAGCTGTTGTACATAGAGCTCTTGTCCCTACCAATACAGACCCATTATATCTTTCCCATTGAATATATCTCACTTATCTCAGTCTGTCCCCACCAGTGTGAGGCCTCTCCTCACCGAATCCTGCAGGTGGACAGGAAATCCGTTTTGATAGGTTCTCCATGTATCCTCACCCTGCCAGGCAGACTCCCAAATTCTCGGATTTCTATAACTATTGTTTGCAAATGAAAAACAGTATGTTGAGTGTTTGCTCCTAATGACCACGTAACAAATTATTATATAAATTTTCTTCAGTTTAAATTTTAGGGGTCATACAATAAAACTGCTGGCCCATATTACATTTTTGAATTCTGCTAAGAGAATCTTTTATTAATCTTCAGACAATTTTTCTTACCTATAAATATTAAGGTTTCAATTAGCTTGCTGGTATCTCTATGGTATTATTATTAATATTAATCACTCACAAATTTGTTTAAAAGTTAAAGGTAATTTGTTTTAATAACTAACAAATTTGATCTTTTTGTTAACAACCTGGAACTATAGAAATACAGAGAATATATAAATATAAGATATAACCTCTGCTCTAAAAAATGTTTAGGTCGTTAAATGATTCTTTAATCATTGTAAAAATTTACAGATGTCTTAAAATGTATAATTCACAATATATAGGAGAACTAGTAATAAATAAAACATTAAAATGACAAATTTTTTTTGAGGCAAAGCGAACAAATAAGATAATCTGAATCTTACTTGCTAGTTTTGCACCCACAAGTTCAGAAAGTAAATTACTTTAGAGGAAGTGGTTATTCCTGGAAGAATCAAAAACAAGAGCCAGTCAGAAAAAAAGAAAGCACACATTTTGTGAATTGTACATTTTGAATTATTTGTAAGTGAAATCGCATTTTTTCAGAGACTTCTTAATTTTTGTCAATGAACATTTCTTCAAATTACAAAGAACAATTTTCCTTGCTTCCATTTCTAAGTGCAGTTTTTGTTTCTATAATAAAAGTCTAGGTGCACAGTTATTATGGGGCCGTTTTAACAGGAAGCATTCAATATTCTGAATTGTCAAATGGGACAGTTTCACCCATGAACCCTTCCCAGTTGTTCTACCTTCCTTGATCTCTTTGCCTGTGAGCTTTCACGACTCTTACAGTTTATATAACATGCCTTTGTCCCATGGTTGTGTTGCCTTGAATCGTTTAATGTCTGTTAGATTATCTCCTGAAGTCAATGGTAAACTTTTTTTGAACAGGGATTATGTCTCTATTTATACATCCCCTATATACTTCCATAGTTCTGAAGGTCAAATTGTTAACTAAAAGATCAAATTTGTTAGTTATTAAACAGATTATCTCTAATGTTTAAGCAAAAAAATATTTATGTAAATGATTAACTTTTAACAATAAGACATCAAAAAATTCTTCATTTAAATGTTTCTCTTTCTTTCCTTTCTGAATTCAAGCTGTCAGTGGCTAATCAGGGATACAATCAGGTTAATGTAAACCTCAATATTTATAGATAAGGAAAATTATCAGTAGAAAAGAGAAGATAGCAAAATTGTTCTGTTAGTCTTTTTGAAATGTTTGCTATTTTCTATAAATGCACTTTTACACATTCTTGTCTCTTAGCATCTTTACTGGTGGATCGCTAAAAATAGCATTTCTTTTTATTTTCAATGCCGAAACATGTGTTACAACATGCAATTTAGGTCACTTAAAATAAAAGCAGACAAATCATTCATCTCTGGCCTAACACCACAATTTGTTGATTACTCCCAATAGAGATGGGCATGAATATAACTGACATCTGACAGTCAAATTTATTGAGGGAATAAAACACAAAGTTTGTATTAAAGATATCTATGTATTTTATAACATTCATATCAGATCATGATTTAAGAAATTGCTAGTCTATCCACTAGTGTTTCTTTTCCTCAACCCTAAATCTGTTCTGTGAGCAAACACTGAAGGTACAGTTTGCTGAAAAGTTGACACTGAAATTTAAAATATTAAAATACGTTTTACACCCTCTTTAGAGAACACTGTGGTATCTGCACATAACCATACCAACATGGATAGCGTAACCTAATTCAGAAGTGTGACTCTAACTGAAAACATCTTTATGAATCTGAAAATATTGTCCGGCACTTTCTTTTTCATACTTTTTCTCTTGAACAGGTGTCTGTCATTCAGCTTTATTAGTAATGAAACCATAACGGATAGTTACATTTGCATTTATTATTTGCACACGCACGCAGCCCTTGAGCCCATGGGCGGGTAGCCATCACGTGCTTCACTCCGAGCGCGCGGGCCTCCGTCAGTATTTCCTCCCCAGCCCGCCGGAGAACGGATGCCATTTCATTACACCGGCTGCTGTGCTGCGTACGATAAACCGGTACATATGTTACACACGCACTTGGCTCTGTATTCTCCGTATCAGGGAGAAAAATGCATTTGTTCCCTCCAAGAGCCATTTAAGTCCCAGGACTGAAATGAGAGCCAGGAAGAAGCGGGGAGCGCAGGGCGGGCGCCCTCTCGCCAGGTTTGCTGTCCTTGGGCGCGTCACCTTCTCAGTGAGTTCAATCCGGAGCCATAACAGGGCAGCCAGGCACGAAGCAATGATCTTTTGTTCATTAACTGCACGCCCCTGGATGTCAATATGCGTCTTGCGGTTCTGTGTGTGTGTGTGTGTGTGTGTGTGTGTGCGCGCGCGCGCGCTCTTCTCAAACAAACTCTGACCTTTAGTCAAAAGGAGAAAATTAGTCGTGGTCCTGCGGCAAGAGTTAGCTGGTGGGACTTGAATTGATCAGAATGAATCGTGGCTAGGACTGTGCCCGGGGAGCCTAAGACAGGGAGAAACAGCCGGGTAGGAATGCTGGGATGAAAAGCCACGTGTGAATTCCATTTATAATGAACAGGTGAATAGAAGATCTGCATGGAGAAAGAATGGATTAACCACGCCCGAGGACAGCGCTCCTGGCGGAGCCCCGACAGTGAGCTGCTCCTGTGTGTGCACCTGTGGGGGCCGCTGCCCTTTCTTTTCTTTGGAATTCAAGCTATCAGCGGCCCCTCCCTCATCAGGACAATGGTACCCTGTCCTCAGCACGTGTTTCCTCACAGTTTAGAGCACGGAATATCTTCATCCACTCAGCGCTGGCGTTTTTCCTAAGCTCTGTACACCTATGGCATGACCTCTGGGCCCGGTGAACTGACTTTTTAAACATTAGAAAGCAAAAAAAGGAAGAGAGAGAGAGAGAGAGAGAGAGAGAGAGAGAGAGAGAAAAGAAAGAAAAAAGGAAGAAAGGAAGGAAGGAAGGAAGGAAGGAAGGAAGGAAAAGGAAGGAAGGAAGGAAGGGAGGAAAAAGAAAGAAAAAGAAAGAAAGAAAGAAAGAAAGAAAAGAAAGAAAGAAAAAGAAAGAAAGAAAGAAAGAAAGAAAGAAAGAAAGAAAGAAAGAAAGAAAGAAAGAAAAAAAAAACCCACGTTCCCGCCCCGCCACGGATTAGCAGACACAGAGATGGTCCGCGGAGGCGAAGGAGGCGGCAGCATCCTCGTACAAGGCCCTCTCTCTCTTCCTCCGCATCCCTCGTCAGGCCAGGAGAAGGCGGCCCTCTCTCCATGTCACCTGCTGTCCCCATACATGCGGACGGGCCTGCTTTGCAAACTGACCACTAGAGTGACACAGAAGGTGTAGGCACCAAGTTCAGGCAGACGACAAAACTGAAGGGCAAGGACCGTGTGCTTGAGAAACGATTTTGAGGTGCTTTTCAAAACATTAAGGGCGTTTGGGCGTCGGTCCTGAACAGAGGCACAGAGAGCACCTGGAACAGATTAGGCGACATTTCAGTAACGTGGACAAGCAGTCCAGGCTCCCTGAAACCTGCCCTGATTTTCCCACGCGGGAGACGTGGCAGAGGGACTGCTCTTATCAAAAGAAAATTTTAGTCTAGTGCCTGATGCTCTGTAGCGTTTTGAAGGATTCAAATTACTGAATATTTGAAGAAAAGGCCATCTGAAAATTCTGAAATATTTGATCATTACCTATTCTGCTTACCAGCTGCAATATAACCAGCCATCCCCAAATGAAGGACATACAGTGTCACCCACTTCGTTGTGCTTAGATTTCCTGTGGATCGGGACTAACAATGGCGTCAGGAGTGGTAGTCAGCTAGGTGTCTGGGCTGTGCCTGGGAAGACATGAATGGCTGGAGGGGACACTCAGGTGACACTGGGCCCTTGGGGTGGGGTTTCTCCACCTCCAGGTCGGTCCCTGGTGTGGGGTGGCCAGAAGGCTCAGCTGGGACTGTCAGTCAGGCACTTACGAGTCCTCTCTGTAGGACCAGGGTTCCCCCAGGCTGGCTGCTGGTTCCTAGGGCTGTGTTCCGAGAGGGACCACCCCTCAAGCAAGCATTCCAAGAACGTCCAATGGGAACTGCACACCTCTGAGGACCTTGTGTACCTGGGAAGTCACAGAGCATCATTTCCTCTGTGATCTGTAGGTCAAAGTACTCAGGAGCCTGCCCAACTTCAAAGGAAGGGGTCAGAGACCTGACCTCCTCACGGGAGGGGCTGTCTTTCAAGAGTACCACATTATACCCACAGAGCAGCTGCTCTGTAACTTCGTTACACATTATTTGACTTCTCTTCTTCTCAAATGGGTATGAGCTCATGCAAGAGCAAGATTATGCTATTTTTAATCTTTAAAAAATAAATGTTATGTTCTTTTTCATTTTACTTTAGTTTTATTATTTATTGATTGAGAGAGAGAAAGAGAAAGAGAAAGAGAGAGAGAGACGGAGGGAGAGGGAGAGAAAGTATTTATTTGTTGTTCCACTTAGTTGTGCATTCATTGGTTGCTTCCCATGTGTGAGGATCAAACCTGCAACCTTGGTGTTTCAGGATGACACTCTGACCAGCTGAGCTAACTGGACGGGGCCAAAACTTTTAGGTTCTAATAAAATAGCTACAAAAAAAATAGACTTACTAAAAATATTGAATGAAGCAAGAATAATGTTGAAAGCCTACCTAGAGAAAATTAAAGAACTAATAATCAGTGACCATCAAAGCTACATGATTTATCTCTTGTTTAAAGTTGGTTATTTGTGTTGGAATAACTTGATAGGCATGAATCTAGTAAAATTTCATTCTTGAATCAGGTGACTTACACAAACTGTGTTTTCTTCACTCATGTTGCTGTTTCAGAGTTTTCCAAGGCTGGGCAGCTGGGAAGGGGACGGTCCTATCTGTGTCTAGGAAATCTTCATCAGATAAATACCCAGTAGACAACAGGAAAAGGCTCTGAAGAGAGTCTTGCCCTGCAGGTACAGACAGAGATATGGATTTATCTCCAGAAGAGGAGACTGTGACTCAAAACTTCACATGGCTTCCGTAGCTGCGCTCAGACTCACAGCCCTCCTGAGGGTCCTGGCGCTTTCCAGGAATGTTTGCCAGGAGTGTATGCCAGCCTCACTCGATCACGCCTTTAACACTTCTACTTAGTTACCAGCTCAGTACTGTTTCCTCACTACACGCTTGCAGCCCTTAGCCCAATCAGTCCATAGTTTGTCATAACAGTTACCTATGGTGAAACTTCATATTTTCTTGTTTATGTCTGTTTCTCTCACTAGGTGGTAAATTCTTGGGGGTTGGGGAGACTTTCTGCTTTCTTTCCTGCTACAATTCCAGTTCTTAGAATGGAGCCCGGGGGGAGAAAGTTCTTCAGGGAACCCTAAAAGCACAACAGTGGATTTAACCGCCGTGGATTTATGTACAAGTTCAGGATTTTTGTTCAGTATAGAATATCACAGAAATAATTAACAGATGGATTGATTACATCCTGAGAGATATTTGCAAAAAGTTTAATATTAAAACTACCAAGAATGTTTTCTAAGCAACAACAAAAACAACAAAAAGTGGGGAAATTATTAAGAAAATTGGCAAAGGATAGAAATAGGCACAGAATGACCGCTAACTTTGTGTAAAAAATCAGATAAACACAAAATATAACAAGAATAAAATACTATGTCACACCCATTGCGTTCACACAGTGAGAAAGATATAACCAAGTGTTGACAAGAATATGGGGGAATAATACTGGTTATCTACCACTTGTAGGAAAATGGTCTGGTGCAGCCTTTCCAGAGGAAAACACGTAGTTGTGAGTTCCAAAATGCTTATATCATATTATTCAACAATCCAGTATTTGTTATTCTGTTCTGTGAAGCCCTCTATTCTAAGCAGGAACACGCCAGATTATGTTTGTGGAAGGAGGAAATTGGAGGCAATTTAGGCTTTTCCTAGTAAGGGAGTGAATAAAAGCAAAATTTGTTGGTTCTATACTATAACGTACTTAACTGACATGTCTAATCGCAATACTTAACATTGATTAAAAAACTGAAAACGTGATTTGTGTAAAAACCTTGATTCAGTTATTTTAGCCTGTGGTAAAAATCAAATATGTTAAAGTATATTTTGATGCATAAAGACAAATGTTTATACTGACACATATTCTATTCATGATAAGTCTGTTTTTTGAAATGCCTCTATAAAGCGAAGTAGGATGTTCAGTATAATTCCCTGAAGTTCCTGCAGTCTAGGTTCTTCACTACCGGGCAGTTTTGAATATGACATGGACAATCTCTGGTTAAAGCAGTTTCCTTGTTGTCTTCCCAATGCCATCAAATACACAACGTATATAAAACACGCCTGTCACTGTAAATTGGAGAACTGACAGGCGGGTCATTCTGATTTTCTAATGCTAACCGGGAAACGAACACGTACCACGTCTAGGTCAGACTTGGGCAGGAGCAGGGTTTAATCACACCACCAGGCTTGGTGACTGGTCATCCCTCCTGTAACGTGTTTTATGCACAACCCACAATCATTTGTTATGCACTCCCTCCACTTTTCTGCCATTTTAGTGCTAAAATCTAAATTCAAACACTTTCATAAAACAAAAGACTATTTCGCCCATCTCTTGTGCCAGGTACATCACAGACTATGGCAGTTACTGAAGTTTCCTTAAAGTCACGCTGGTCTGGACCCATACCTTCTCTGTTTGCATTGTTCATTATTAATGAGAAATACTGACGGGGAATGCAATGTAGATATAAGAACATTACACCCTGGCTGGACCGCTCAGCTGGTGAGAGCATCGTCCCGAAGCACAGAGGCCAGTTTGATCGCCGGTCAGGGCACAGACAGGAGCAGATCAACATTCCTCTCTTTCTCTCCCTCTCTCCCTTCCTTTCTCTCTAAAATCAATACAAAACACATTAAAGAATAAACAAATAAGATACAAACATTAGAACAGGGGTCCCCAAACTATGGCCTGCGGGCCGCATGCGGCCCCCTGAGGCCATTTATCCGGTCCCCGCCGCACACCCGGAAGGGGCACCTGTTTCATTGGTGGTCAGTGAGAGGAGCATAGTTCCCATTGAAATACTGGTCAGTTTGTTGATTTAAATTTACTTGTTCTCTATTTTAAATATTGTGTTTGTTCCCATTTTGTTTTTTTACTTTAAAATAAGATATGTGCAGTGTGCATAGGGATTTGTTCATAGTTTTTTTATAGTCCGGCCCTCCAACGTTCTGCGGGACAGTGAACTGGCCCCCTGTGTAAAAAGTTTGGGGACCCCTGCATTAGAAAATACTTCCCTAAATAATTGAAAATGGGTTATAAAAAGGTGATATCATAATTCTTAAATAAAATCCAAATACGATTGATAATTGTATTCATTTGCCAAGAATTAAAATCTCATTAGATAATGGTGCAAAATAACCTACAGGATAAAGTGCCCATGAGAGTAACTAATAGTTTTCTCAGTATATAATGTTAAAAGCTGAGCAATTAATAATATAGAGTTGGCTGGCAGCAAACTGTGTTTGCACATAATGAAATTCACACAGACATATATTCTTCTGGAAACCAGAAAGCATAGTATTTTACAGAATTTGTCTATTCTTTGGAAGAATTATTTTAGGGATAATTTGATCTTGAGCTTTCTGCTTCTGTTATATGGGGTTTATTCAAGATAACGTTTAAATTGCAGGAAAATACAAGTTATCGATTCTTATTGGTTGATTTATTTGCTATTCTATCACTCTTGAATTTTCAGAGATTTTTCTTAAAAGATGTGTGTATTTTGCTATCCAACCTCCCAATATTTTGCATGATATTTAATATTGATCTATATCTTCCTTTTTGTCATGCTGGAGTTTCAAAATGCCAGCATGTGCTATAACCTTTGTATATTACAAATAAAAATATTTGCCATTCTTTAAAGTACCATGTTATCTGTGGCTCATTTTCCATCAAAATTAAATCCACATAATACCGTAAGCATCATCTTATCACATTTTGTTCCCATAGAAGCATTTAACAATATAAATCATTGTGCTGGGTGTTCTGTCACGTGTTATTAGGGAAAAATAACTAGCTTTTAAATGAGTTTAGTTGTAATTATAACAGTACTTATCCTTCTTCTCCTGAGGACTTGATTTCTCAGATGGTCTATTTTTATCCTGACATTTTTGTCTGTCCTGTGAGTTTCATCACGGGGAAGAAACAGCAGTTTGTCTTAGAGCAGCTCAATTTCGATCTCCAGGTGACAAGCTGATAATTCTTTCCTTTGAAGAAGCTTTTAATATGATGGGTTAAATGTCAAGAAAAAAAAAACAACAACCTCCCATCATATATTGAATCTTGCTAACCTAATTTTTTTTAATATAAATGACATACTGACATTTGATTTTTTAAAATTGTTCTTCTTATAAACATATGTAAAGACCTTAAAAATAATGTATTTATTTAGGTATCTTGTATGTTGGTATACATATTTAGTGTAATGTCAACATTTTTATAAATACAAATGAAATCATCACTTTAAAGTTATTCACGCACCTTTAGCTGTACCTCTAGCTTAAAGAGAAAAACAATCTCTAGACTAAAAATCCTACAATAGTCTTTTTCACTTTAATTTTAAATATGGTATCTATTATAAAAACATGAAGGAGAGAAAAGACTAATTAATAGACTTGAAAAAGAAATAACTTTTTTTTTTTTTTGTATTTTTCTGAAGCTGGAAACGGGGAGAGACAGTCAGACAGACTCCCACATGCGCCCGACCGGGATCCACCTGGCACGCCCACCAGGGGCGACGCTCTGCCCACCAGGGGCGACTAGAGCCACTCTAGCACCTGGGGCAGAGGCCAAGGAGCCATCCCCAGCACCCGGGCCATCTTTGCTCCAATGGAGCCTTGGCTGCGGGAGGGGAAGAGGAAGAGAGAGACAGAGAGTAAGGAGGGGGGGGTGGAGAAGAAAATGAGCGCTTCTCCTGTGTGCCCTGGCCGGGAATCGAACCCGGGTCCCCCGCACGCCAGGCCGACGCTCTACCGCTGAGCCAACCAGCCAGGGCTAGAAATAACTTCTTATTAGACAAAAAGAAAACACATTTTAAATAGGAGAGTTTAAAAATGGATTATTCAATGTTACCAGCTCCTTTGATAGACTCCACACAACAATATTTTGGAAACCCAAACATTCTTCAATATTTCTTAAGGAAAACAAAATATTATATTGTTTACTGTGTACATAGGTCACTAATTATATGACAAAGATTTATCTACTAAGCTCCTTATCAAAACTGAAAGGTGATTTTTTTTTCATAGCTTTACAACATATAAGACATGAAATACGGCTCAAAAGGAGTTGGGACTCATGAATGTCACATAACTTCAAAATGAGAAATAGTCATGAGGTTTTTAGCTTATTGTATAAATACCACAATTACATTTTACACTATTCTATCATTCCAACCAGTCTGCACTTACTCTCTCTCTCTCTCTCTCTCTCTCTCACACACACACACACACACACACACACACACACATAAGAATATTCAAAATGTCTGCTCTGATCCTGACCAGGTAGCCTGGTTAGTTCGAGTATCATCCTGATCCACCAAAGTTGCAGATTTGATCTGGTCTGGGCACCAATGAATGCATAAATAAGTGGAACATTAAATCAATGTGTCTTCCTTTCTCTCTCTCTCTAAAATCAGTCAACAAGATTTTTTTTAAAATAGCTGTTCTGTGCTCTTGTTGTGATAACCACTAGCCACATGCAAACATTTAGGTTTAAAGTTAATTAAATTAGAATAAAATAAAAAGTTCAATTCCTCATTTGCACTATTCACATTTCAAGTGTTCAAAAGCCATTTGTGGCTGTTGGCTACCACACTAATCAGCATTGGCTTCAAACATCTCCATTATCACAGAGAGTTCTATTGGAAAAGGCTGCTAATGAATTTCCCATTGTGGAGGAAGTATTTTGAAATACATTTGATTATTTCATAATGTTGTCTTATTACACATTCAGCATTTTAATATCTAGTTACATATTTCTGTCCTCTAGCATAGAGCTGTGATGTACAATCTATATATATTTTATAGGCTTTAACTTTAAAAACATCGCCATTGCTGTTTGCTATGAAGTTCATGTTCTTAATCATGTGCCCGTGAAATAACGGGGCACTTGCTGCTCACTAATCACAATTTAGAGTAACAAAAAGACGTTTGTTTTTTTTTAGGGGGAGTGAAAGTGAGCTTTTATGTTTGGTTGCTTGCTTTAGTAATTAAAAATGTTTAATTCATTTGCCACAAAATGTTTAAAGGCAAGCTTTTTTTAAAACACAGTTGTTGCTTTATTGAAACTTTTATCTTTGAATATTTTTTTGAGACTGTCTTGTTCTATAATTGCATCAGATATCTGACATTTTAAATAATCCTTCGAAAAAATCAGCTTTTTCTGATATGAAAAATTCTTGGTGATAAAGGCCATAGAAATTTCAAACAGCAGGATATTTATGGTATTAAAACACAAGGGGGACAGTTTACAAGGCCAGTGTGATATACTGGGTGTCATTCTAAAATTTGCATTTGTTGATTTTAGAGAGTTGAGGAAGAGGAGGAAAGAGAGAAAGACAGTAAACTCAGTGACTAGAGGTGCCCTGGCTGGGGACCAAACCAGCCACTTCTGTCCTCAGGCCAACACTCTAACCAGTTGAGCTATCTAACCAGGGCAGGTAGGTGTGTTTTCTTTGTTTGTTTGTATTTGTTTATTTTTTTGTGAAACAAAGAGACAGAGACAGACAGACAGACAGAAAGGGAGAGAGATGAGAAGCATCAACTCGTAGTTGCGGCACTCTAGCTGTTCATTGATTGCTTCTCATACGTGCCTCGATGGTAGGTATTGTTTTTTAGATGATCAAGTTCTTTAACCTAAAATTATTTTATATAAAATTAATTGCTTATCGATGTAACTTCATTCCCCTTAGAGAGAAGTTAAACTGACATTCGGGAAGGTGACCTGCATTTACGCGGCTAGTGGTCACGGAGTAAGGGATGCAAGCTGAGGTCCACTCTGCCTGTGAGTTTTGTGGGGTCATAACTCCCAGCCTGCAGGCTTTCTAACAGCAGGGGCTGCCTTCATGCTGTGCCCTGTATCCAGGACCAGCACTTAGCAATCACTCATTCAGTACGCCCAATGGCTGAGGGGACACATTATCATACCTACTACAGAAATGTCCCTCCTGAGCTACACTTGAACGTTATGTTCTGATGCCATCGAAGGAAGTCCCTGCGGCTGTGGGAAAGCACTAGAACTGAGAGAGTGACCAACCTGTTCCTGCATGCCTCTTGTATAAAGACTCAGTGGCAAATTCCCTTTAGAAAAGACTTGTCTCTCTTCAGGATGTCATATCACCGTGCACTCAACTCTGCCTACCCAGACTCGAATCCTGTCCCCATCAGGGACCCTCTGAGAGACTTGATATATGTCACTCGAGCTCTGTACTGAGATGAAAAACTCACGGAAAAGCCTGTCCTAAGATAAACGCACTAACGGCCGATGATGTGGTTTTCTCAAAGCGGAGGGGCACATTAGGGGCAGAAGTTAGGTGCAATGTACTGACAGGAGCAGGAAGTGACCTCTAAGAAGTGAGAATGCGGAAAGGAATAAAACACACAGACATTTCAGCTTTTCCTGGCTTTCATTTTGTATAGAATGATTCTGAGTTCTATGTCTTAGAGAATGTAGTCCTTTGCTACGTTGATTTCCTGCAATGTATTCCATTCATTGTCATAATTCCGTTTAAGCATCTAATGATATATACTTCTATTTACAAATATGCCTGCGCTGCTGCAACACCCCCCATCCATGAATCTTTTGTGTGGTTTCTTGGTGCCAACATTTACCCTTTTGGGAGGCATTTGCTCCCCCGCCCCCAGTTTTCCCTCAGATTTATGTACAAAATTCCTTGCGGCCACTCCTCTCTCTTAGACTGTATTGAAATACTGAGCTGTTTTCTTGTTGTTTCTCACTCTGCTTTTCTGCAGGGTGCGCCCTCCACTTCTGTTGAACCGCTTCATCCCATAGCCAGTGACTGTTTTACTTCTTACGCTATTTCCAGTGGTATCTGAAAACTGTCTTACCAAGAGTTTCATTACTCATTATGGTTGCTTTAATTATGTATTCCTATAATTCTTTTGTGAAGTGATTAAGTATCCTCTTTTCTCATTATTGTTCCTGGTACAACTTCTATAATCTGCATCAGCTGATGGCTTTCTTGATCATTCCAATTTAAAACCACCTCTTGACTATGTTCATCCTTCACTGAAATTAGTTCTCAGTCCCCTTCTTGGATTAATGACCCCTCCTCGGACTGACTGTTCTGGGCTCTCCTCTCCCTGAGAGATAAGTAGATAAGTAGCCTGTCCCATGATCATCGAGTCCTGAGATTAGAAGGTAATGCTGGAGGTAATTTAGGGTTGATCCCCTCCCTAAATTTCAGATGGGAGGGAGGGTGCTGAAACTTGTCTAGCCCGATGGTTATTTCTTCAGGAGGAGATTTGGAAACATTTTAGAAGAATAGAGTTATTTCTATGCTAGGATGCAGAGTTACTCCAGTGAAGGTTCAATTAACAGCTATGAATTCAAGTAAGTTTAAATTACATTACTGCCAATTATCCTTTGCTGGTATATGCCAAAGGGGAATATTAACCACTGAATTAGCGTGTTCAATGTTTCATTCACATACAAATCAAATGGAGGCGTGATGTCTCCTACAAGGAGAAAGAAACAAATCATGTATCCTCAGCTAACTTTGTAGGAAAAAAGATTCAGTGATGTACAGATTTTCAGACAGAAAACAATTCATCTTCAAGATGCTTTTGTGTTTCTTTATAGGTAATATTTAATTGCATGCTAAGGGGAGAACGTTTCCAGAACTGAAATGTAAGTTTCCACAAGTTTTCTACCAACTTACTTACCTGTCTTATAACCGACAATAACTTGACGTGTGACTAACTCGGCCAGCAGGAGAGCCTTCACGATCTGTTTCCTTTCTTGGGGGCTCTAGTCTTGTACTGGAACTGAATGATAGACAAAAGCAGTTCAGAGGGAAGGATCAAAATTTTTCAGTGTAGTAATCATAATACAAAACATTCTTAGGGCTGGTTATTGCTACTAAACATCTATTTACCCTTTCCTCTCTATCTGAAATTATCTAACATCCACTGTTTATCCATCATTGTGCAGGTTCAGTAGAATATCACCTTCTCCAGGAAATGTTGCATGATTATCCCAATTTGATTCCGCTGCACCATCTTCTTACCTAATGCATGGGTTTATCATTGCAGTGGGTGCCTGGAATGACTTGTTCAAAGGGCAATCTGCTATGCCAAGCTACACAGAATTGTGTAGTGGGATGATTGGATAGCTCTGTATCCTGGAAAACTGACAATGTGTGTGACATTTAGTAATAGAATTCTAACGCACCCCTTCCTGTTATTTTGGTCAAAATAACATTAGCTCATTAAAGAAAAACAATATTGGGTATTTGAGGAAGAGATTTAACAAACTCACAGGTCATGTGCAATATAAGAACCAAAACAGAATACCAAAAAAAAAAAAAAAATACAAAGTGAAATGAACAAAAACAAAGAAGAAGCAAAAATAATTAAAAACAAATGAATTTGCTAAAGCCTCTATGAACTTTACAGATTTGATAGGTATTTGTTGCTAGAAAAGTTTAAAGACATGACACAGTTACTTTTAGTTTTTAAAAGTAAAAATTACATAAGAGGGACACTGTGGAGAGATGACCCCAAGAACATTTCTCTCCGCTGCGGCTACTTAACTTTTCCAATAGCGATCAGGGAGGTGGCGTGGCGGTGGTGGTAGTTTTCTTAGGGTCACAATGTGAGACCCTGATGATGGTCTGTATGAAAGATACGCTACTCCCCCATTTGTAGCATCCCTTTTCCAAGGGAAGATTCCTGTGAGACCTTCACAGAGAAAGAACTTCAGGAAACCGAATTCTCCGGGGATGCTTTCAGCAAAGGGAAAGAACAGAAGATGGGATTCAGAAATAGAGTTTAAGGAATCAAGTATTCGGATCCTACAAAATGACAGAACCATGGACATAGAGATGCTCTGCTTTGCCAGATCCTACTGTTTGCAGAAAGGGGCATGGCAGTCTGTCTGTGGCGGGGCCCTGGTTTTTCCAGCCCGGCGAGGCAGGGCTGAGCTGGGACTGATGGGCCCACAGGCAGTTTCAGGGCTCTGCAACAACACCTCACGTGGCCGGCCACACAGCCCTATCAGGCTACCCGTGTGCTCCCTGAGTACCTTTAGTAATCTGAACTCGCTAACTTGTCTTTCATGCAGTTTACCAATTTGGACTCTTCCTTTCGCGGCTCTGTGAGAGGCAGCTTTTAGTGATAGCCTGACTGTAAATGACCATTGAAAACTGGAACCACAACTATAAAGAAAATAAGGGAAGCTCTCTACGAACAAATATCCCTGGTGAGCAAAACAGACTGCGACAGGAAAACAAGCGAATGAGCAAAAACCCGACTGAACACCAAAAAATAATACAAAATTAATGTCTAAGTATCTATGCAAGGGAAGATAGGGTGAAACTCAAAAACGCAATTTGATTTTACTTGCTTGGTCCTATTCTAAAAATGTGTGAAATCTGCAATCAATAGATCAGAGAGAAACATTTTTGAGATGAAAATGAATGCAAAGAATTTAAAAGGTTTAATAAGAATATCGTAGTGATGTTTAAAGGATTGTATCAATTTGAAATAGTTTACCTGTGAAAAGATGATTAAGAAAACACTTCCAGGAATCCATTCTGGACAATAATGTAATTATAGAACAATGTGAGACTCTGGTCAGTGACTACTGAATTGTAAGTTTTTGACTAATTATCGAATGTCATTTTGGAGAATAGAGTCAATGGGTTTGGAACAAGTGAAAACATTTATTTAGAAAAAAATTGCTTTTATCTGATTTTTTAGGATGTGTATGATTTATCCATCCTTGAATGTGGGCAATATTGTTATATTCTACATAAAAAAATAACAAGAGTAAATTTAAGTATAGTTAATTTAGAATAATATACTATGATTTTATAATAAAGAATTTCCTAGTAAAGGGTATCAAGATTTAGAATATATTGTTGAGACTAGCTATGCTATAGGGCAGGAGTCTTTTTGGCTGAGAGAGCCATGAACACCACATATTTTAAAATGTAATTCCGTGAGAGCCATACAACAACCCGTGTACGTTACACATTATCCAATAAAAATTTGGTGTTGTCCCGGAGGATAGCTGTGATTGGCTCCAGCCACCCGCAACCATGAACATGAGTGGTAGGAAATGAATGAATTGTAATACATGAGACTGTTTTATATTTTTAATGTTATTATTTTTATTAAAGATTTGTCTGCAAGCCAGATGCAGCCATCAAAAGAGCCACATCTGGCTCATGAGCCATAGGTTCCCGACCCCTGCTATAGGGTGTTTTTTATTAAATATATATATATATATATATATATATATATGAATGTTATTAAGAATGAAGGCAAGAAAAAAATAATTCATTTTTTTCTTACTTGCTACACTCTCATTTTTTCCCCATTAATTTTATTGGGGAGACATTGCTTAGTAAAATTGCATAGGTTTCAGGTTTACAATTCTATGATACATCATCTATATATTGTGTTGTGGGGCCACCGCACTCACATTTTTATCAAGGGTTTCGATTACCCCTGATTAAGTCATGAACTATGTTTCATCATGTATTTCATATTCTTTTGAAAATAGTTCTTGTTAAACTGCATAGCCATACAAATGTTCAAATGGGACATGTGTATTGCTAGTTTTTGCAGTGGAATAAGGGTGACAGTCCTTTATAAAAAAAAAAAAATTACTCACACCTGGACTGTAGCATAGATTGTTCCTTTTAATTAAGAAGCTCACCAGGCTTTTTAGTCCTGTCCCCTAACTAGGTTCCTCATGTCTGAATTGTTTTTATTGTGAATGAGGGGAATCACTTAATAGCTATCAGACAACCGAGCCACTTGAAAATCTCCTGCTAGACCTTTCACTAAGGTTTAATCAACCCAGTGAGATCCGGATGCAACCGGCAATTAAACTCACTTTTTTATTTTAAATGGAGACGCTGGGTTTCAACACATTAAAATGCTATATAAATACAGCAATGGCGGAATCAGGGGTGCTGCCGCCTCCTGCCCACCAGCAGCCACAAATCGGAACCCTGCCTCCCTGTCCTGGAAACTCATCTCTGTGCTTTATTAAACTAACAAGTGTTCCTTTGCCTCCGAACCCCCACTGGGAACCCGGCCTGGCTCAGTGCCACCCTGTGAGTGGGGAGAAGGATTGAGAGAGGTACAGGGATTACCCCAGAAAGGATTCAACTCAGCTTTTATTTTTTTTTAATCTTACAGATGTGAACGAAAACATTTTTTCTTTTTAAAAATGTATACTTTACCTATATGTCTGTGTAACTATGTAAATAGAGATATATAGATGCGTGGTAGGATATAAAGGTAGTAGAAATTCATGATGGATCAGATACGATGTTATTCAAGATGGTCTCTCTCTTCACTCACCAGGTTTTTAAGTGGCAAGTGTGAAGGCAGCTACACAGGAATAGAGGAGGCTTGATTCTCTCAGCTGACATCAAGCGAGGAGACTTTCCCTCTTTCTGTTCTTGAAACATTCGCTTTAGAAAACGTGTCATTGTTAACTTCTTCCTCAGTCTCTTTAAAATGTAAGTAAATAATTTTAGAAGCTGAGTGAGCCTCGAGCCAACTTTTCAACCCAAGACTGTCTTTCTCAAGGACCCAGGGCCATCCCCTGAGGACGCAGTTACTGGGAGAGAGGGGCACCCAGCTCCCAGGGCCCATGGGAAGGGAGAGACTAACCTGGTGGGCACCTCACTCACTCCACGTTGCAGACCTACCCCTTTCCATAAAGATATTAGGAGCTTATTTGTCCTCTGTAAGCAGTCAGTTAGCTAACCCAGGTGCTCACCCCAACGATGTGAAGGTGTGAACCGTGTGTGACATGGCACTGACGTCTTCTTAGAAGGGGACATGTTTGGAATGGCCCGCACTGCTAGGCTGGGTGAGAGGGCGGCCTTCCTGCTGTCCCTGTGCTCCCTTGCCGCACCCTGTGTGACGCACCGCATGCGCTGGGTTGATGCTTATTCCGTCATAAAACTGGTCTCTTTCTTTCCTCTCTTGGGGAAGGATATCTGAATTGGGAGGAGATTCTGTGTTTAATTCTGTTTCCCCAACACAAACAACAAGCACAGGTCTGGTTCTTAATGGGAGAAAGACCTTGTGTTCCGAAGATCAGGTAGCTGAAAGTTTCTCCAAGGTGATCGGGGAGCCTGATTAGAAACCAACCAAATAGAACCATGAACTCTGCGCGCGGGCAGGCTTTCTGGCTTGAGACCTAAAGTGGGAAATTACCTAAAATGGGAAGATGACTTTTGAAACACGGGACAGACCTGTCCTTCATCTACGTTGTCCTCAATTGTAACCATCATCCGTTATGTAATACGTCTGGGGGAACTGTGCACATATAGGCGGATACTATAAAAAATACGCATTCTGGGTCCTGGCCGATTGGCTCAGTGGTAGAGCGTCGGCCTGGCATGCAGAAGTCCCGGGTTCGATTCCCGGCCAGGGCACACAGGAAAAGCGCTTCTCCACCCCTCCCCCACTCCTTCCTCTCTGTCTCTCTCTTCCCCTCCCACTGCGAGGCTCCATTGGAGCAGGGATGGCCCGGGCGCTGGGGATGGCTCCTTGGCCTCTGCCCCAGGCGCTGGAGTGGCTCTGGTCGCAGCAGAGCAACACCCCGGAGGGGCAGAGCATCGCCCCCTGGTGGGCAGAGCATCGCCCCCGGGTGGGCATGCCGGGTGGATCCCGGGCGGGCGCATGAGGGAGAGTCTGTCTGACTGTCTCTCCCCATTTCTAGCTTCGGAAAAATACAAAAAAAAAAAAAAAAAACACATTCTGTATTAAATATTATTTTATAAAATACTTCCTTATGGTAGTATGATGCGCATGCATAAAAGTGTACACAATATACATTGCTCACAAAAATTAGGGGATATTCTATAGCTTCATATTCATTTAGAAATATCCCCTAGTTTTTGTGAGCAGTATAGATACGATGTGAAGAATCATCAGTGCTGCCACGAAGGCAGCCGTATCTCTGGTCAGGAGAGAGGACATGGCCCAGACTCCAGCCAGCAGCCCCGGGGCTCCAGACAGGAACGAGGCGCTCTTCCCTCCCCACTGCTGACTCCTGTTAACACCGAAAACTGTTTTTGCCTGTTCTGAAGTGGATAGAACTGGAATCATACTAGTGTATATTATTTTGTGTTTGGCTGCTTTTGCTCAAAATTGTCTTTGTGAGGTGATGTTGGTGATGGTGCAGCTGCTGCTTTTCCACTGAGTCACTGTATAGGATTTTATTCATGTGATTTATATGAACAGGCCACAAGTTGCTTATTTCCATGGTGATGCTTTTTTTTTTTTTTTTTTTTTTTTCACTTTGGGGAAGTTATAGATGAAGCTGCTGTAAATATTCTGAAGATGTTGTTGGGTGCACATACATGCACTGCTGCTTGCTATATAGAGAGAGTGGAATTGTGGGGCCGAGACCAACTTCAGTGGGCTGTGTTTTGCAAAGTGGCTGCACCATTTCCAACCCCCGCCCTCCCCCCCCCCGCATTTATAAGAGTTCCTACTTCACATGTTCACCAAAATTTAGTTGTAAATCTCTTTAATTTTAGCCATTCTAATGCATGTTTATACTGGTGTCTTCATGGAGGTTTTATTTCCAGCTACTAACGATGGTGAGCACCTTTTTTATAAGTTTATATAATTCTTTTTAAAAAAATATGTTTTAAAATCATTTGTATACCTTTTCTGTGAAAGGGTGTCCTTTTTGCCCATTTTATGATCGAGTTTTGTATCTTTTCATGTTGATTTGAAGGAATGATTAATATATTCTGGTTTTGTAAGTTATTGACTGGTTATATGTAAGTGTCTTCTCTCATTATAAGATTTGATTTTTATTTCTGTAATAGTATGCTTTGATGAATATAATTTAAAAATTTTACTGTATCCTAATTTACCAATGTTTTATTTTATGGTTAATATATATGCACTTACCTATCCATTTACTTAGGTTTTGTTGATTTCTTTCAATAATTGTTTATTTTAGACTTAGTCCTATGTATTTGATATTTTGTAGGTGCCCATAAAATGATATCTCTATCTAATTTAACTTTGTGATTGCTGTTGCCGGTATATAGAAATAAAAATTATTTTTACACACGGATCTTGTGATCAACAAAATTTCTAAATTCACTTAGTAATTCTAGTATGTTATCTGTACATCCTGATAGATTATTTACACTTGTTAGTATTGATGCTCTGTGTAACAGTATTCATTAAAGCTTGCTTAATATTAGTAAACAGAACTGAATAATTATTTTTAATGAGTGATGTTGATACATTATACATCAGTGGAGTGGCTAAGAGAGAGTTAACGTCCTGGATTTAAACAGTGATGTCACCACTTACTAGCTGAGTGACATTAGGATTGTGAATTGGCCTCCTACACCTCATTTTTTATAGGAAACAGTCATTCTTATGTGTTGCTCTTGCAAACATTGTTTCAGTAAATAGGTGGGAATTCCATATTCAAATACTTCTCCAAAAAAGTTGTAATGTGTTATACTCTTACCAGGAATTTGTAAGTTTTTTATTGCTTCACATTTTTGCCGACACTTGGTAATGTCAAAGCTTTGAATTTTGAAAATCTTGTCAAATTTTGAATATTGACAAATCTGAGCAATCATAAAGCATCTCATTATGTTAGATCGATTACTAGTGAGTTTAGGAAACTTTTCACATTCTTATTGCCATTTGGCATTTCAGTGAATTGGTTGTTAATTTTTCTTTCCTGATTTTTTATATTGAATTTCTTTTCTTTTTCTTATCAATTTAAAGGAATTCTTTAAGTATATTAAATTCTTATTCTTTTTCTTTTTTTTGGTTACCAAGATTTTAAATATTTCTTCCAGTTTATGTTTATTTTACTACCTTTATGTTGAATTTTTTTGTAGAGAAATGGCTTAATCATTCATATAGCTTTATGCATTTTTGTCTTATATAAAAACATACTTTTTCCATTTTGAAATCTAAGATACTGATACATATTTAATTTCAAAAACTTTATAGAAGTGCTCTTCACGTATATATTTTAATGTACCTAGAATTTATGTTTATGTATGGTTGGAATGTACTTTAATTGTGTTTATTTTC
Source organism: Saccopteryx bilineata (assembly GCF_036850765.1). Taxonomy (NCBI): domain Eukaryota; kingdom Metazoa; phylum Chordata; class Mammalia; order Chiroptera; family Emballonuridae; genus Saccopteryx; species Saccopteryx bilineata. The sequence goes on from NC_089495.1 coordinate 7,777,644, forward strand.
CACATGGATAAATAATTGTGCTGGCTCAAATGACTGAAAAGGCCTCCTTTCTCTGCTGGTGCACAATGACAACTGCCTCTGTGTAAGTTTCCCAGTGTGCCTGGCTCCCCTGCTGAGCACTGCTCAGTTCTACTTGTCTGCTCGTCTATCCTCCACAAATTCCCACCATCTTATTTATTATAATTTTACAATATGAGTTTTAGGCATCACAACCCATTGCTCCACTGTTTATTTTCTTCAAAAAATTTTTAGAAATTTTTCTGAAGTAAGAAGTAGGGGAGGCAGAGAGATAGACTCCCACATGCACCCGATTGACTGGGATCAACCCAGCATGCTCACAAGGGGGTGATGCTCTGCCCATTGGGGAGTCACTCTGTTGCAACTGGATCCATTCCAGCGCCTAAGGCGGAGGCCATGGAGCCGTCCTCGGTGCCTGGGCCAACTTTGCTCCAATGGAGCGTTGGCTGTGGGAGGGGAAGAGAGAGACAGAGAGAAAGGAGAGGGGCAAGGATGGAGAAGCAGATGGGCGCTTCTCCTGTGTACCCTGGCCGGGAATCAAACTCAGGACTTCCACATATGGGGCTGATGCTCTACTGCTAAGCCAAGTGACCAGGGCCTTCTTCAAGAATTTTTGCCTGCCTGACCTGTGGTGGTGCAGTGGATAAAGTGTCGACCTGGAAATGCTGAGGTCGCCGGTTCGAGACCCTGGGCTTGCCTGGTCGAGGCACATATGGGAGTTGATGCTTCCAGCTCCTCCCCCCTTCTCTCTCTCTGTCTCTCTCTCCTCTCTCTCTCTCTCTCTCTCTGTCTCTCTCTCTCTCCCTCTCTCTCTCCTCTCTAAAAATGAATAAATTAAAAAAAAATTAAAAAAAAAAGAATTTTTGCCTTTGGGAACTGACATTTTTTCAACACTGAGTCTTCAAGTCACATATCTCTTTTAATATTTAGAATTCCATAAAGATATTGCATATCTTTTGCTATAGGTTTGTCAAGATAAAAATATAGTTTTGTTTGTTATTGTATAGTTGAATTTTTAAAGATTTACTTTTGTTGTTGTTGCACTTTTACAGGAAAACAATAGATTTTTTTTTACAATGTTCTTGTCATCAAACTTGCTGAACTCGCATTTTTGTTGTAAGTTTGTAGATGTGTTTAAATTTCCTGTATGTATAATTATAATACATGCAAAGGATGAGTTTTTCTTTTTCATTTCCAGCCTTTATGATCATATTTCTTTTCTGTCCTTTTCTGTTTACAAACCACAGCAGAATACAGAAGAAGAGTAGGCATAGTAAGCATCCTCACACACTCCTGACCTTTAAGGGACAGCCCTCTCCTGTTTCAGCAGGATGGATGCTGTTTGATCGAGGTTTTAGAAATACACCGCCATCACTTGATATAGCATTCTTCCACTTCTTTTTTGCTAATACTTTCCTTTTCAAGTTAGGTATTGAAATAGAATATTATCCTTTGATTTTTAGATAGCTATTGAAGTGCACTTAACGACTTTTATATTTAATCTCTAATTTAGTATTCATTTACTAGGGCTACCATAAACAATACCCATGGGCTTGGTGGCTTAAACAACAGAAATTTCTTTTCTTACAGTTCTGGAGGGTAGAATTCTAAGGTCAAGGTGCCGACAGCCTCAGTTTTTCCTCAGGCCTCTTCCCTGGTCTTGCTGTCCTCACGTGGCTTGTCCTCTGTGTGTGTGCCTCCCTGGTCTGTCTCTGTCTCTGTCTCTGTTTCTCTCCTTATAAGAACACTAGGTCATTGGATTCGGGCTCATTCTAAAGGTCCTCATTGTAATCTAATCACTCTTGAAGGCCTACTACTTAAATATAGTTACATTCTGTAAGTACTGGCTGTTAAGACTTCAACATAAGAATTTAGGGGGGGGGGCACAATTCAGTCCTTCTCTCTACCTGATGTCCTGAGAACCTTGATCATGATGCTCTTTAAGACCAACTTTATTGCAGTATATTTTATGTGCATTTTTTTTTGTGTGTGTGTATGTATATGTGTATGGATATATATATATATATATATATATATATCCGAAAATGGAGTTTTTGGTCACGTGGCAGTTTCATTTTTAATTTTTGAGGAAGCTTCTTCGTGTTTCTCATACAGGCTGTACCAGTTTGCATCCTCACCAACAGTGCACAAGGCTTCCCTTTTCACCACAATCTCACCAACACTTCTCTTTTTCTTTTCAATTATACTTGACATTCAATATTAGTTTATATTAGTTTCAGATGCACAGCATAGAGGTTAGACATTTCTATAATTTACGAAGTGGTTGCCCGTAAGCCTAATACCCACCTGGCACCATTCAGAGTTCTGGAAATATCATTGGCTCTTTTGATGACAGCCATTTTAAGAAATGGGAGCTGAAATCTAGCTCACTGCGCTTGTCATCTGCATTTTCCTGACAGTGAGTGGTGTTCCGCACCTTTTCATATACCCATGGGTCATTTGTTGATTTTTGGCAAAATAGGGATTCGTTTTTTAATCAAATTGTTTTGATGCTTTATGGTTGTTGTTTTGCTACTGAGAAGTTTGCGTTTTTTATATATTTACATATTCTGGATATTTATACCTTATCAGACATGTGTTTTCTTTTATCCCTTAGGATGCCCTTTCATTTTGCAGAAGGTTTTCTTTGCTTGGATGCTCTGGGAGGCGGGTTGGCTGGTTAGAACTGTTTCCTTGTTTACTGAGGTCCTGTGGGACCCAGGACTGGTAAGTAGCTGAGCTCATCACGGGGCCCGGTGACCAAGAGGTGTTTCCTCCAGTGGGTCTCCACAGAAATCGGGGTGCCAGATGTGTGCGGAGACTTTTTTGGGTGATACCAGTGGCCAGGAGCCAGGCGAGGGAGATGTCCCCACCGCAGGAGTGCAGCCGGCTGGGTGGTGCCCATTGAGAAGCCTGGCCCACAGACTGTAGACAGGCGGTTCCCAGGTGCAGAAGGCAGCTTTCTGTCTGCCGCCTCTGAGCTGCACCCCGGGTTTGTTGATGTTCACTGATTTTCTTTTCGGCTCTCATTGCTCGGATCATTCAATTAATTTTTGACAACAGTGACTATATTTTTTAATATGCATGCTTCTGTTTTCTTTAAATGTGCCTGTGGGTTTTTTTTCCAATAGTCAGTTGTTTTCTGGATTTTTTTTTCTTTTTAGTAATTCTTTTTGTGTTGTAGTCATTAGAGCTCATCATGTTGTCCATATCTATAGCGCTATTATTTGCAGTCCTTGCGTATATCCTCCTGCGGGCTGTGGTGTCAGCCGGCTCACCCCGCTGCTCGGTGGCGTGCTCGTATATTATGTAAGAGTTGGGAGAAAATCTTCACCGAGCTTCTATAATTTGTAGTCAAACTCTGGGCCTGTGCGGAGGGCTTGCTCCCTAAGAGAGCATTGTGTGTTTTTTGTTTGTTTGTTTTTAGTCTGTGCTTTTCAGGGGCGGCAAGTGTCTCAGCTGCTCTGAGGGCATTTAAGGTTGAGTTTCTGAAGTGGGGGACAAACAGCCTATTGTGTTTATGAATTTCCAAGACACTTCTGGTTTTTCTGAACAGAGCACAGAAAAAGCAGGCCAACGGTATTTTGGGGCTTCCTCCATCAGTAGGAGCACCCTCACCCCATCTCACACTCCCAATGAGTCTTCGTCCGGAACGTCTGTGGGGCTGTCAGAGATAATTCCGGAGGGTCCCTCTGCCTGTCCTCCCGTGGGGGGTTCCCTGGAGCCCTCGGTGAGGTCACCGACGTCAGCAGATCCCTGCCAGTCACGGCTTCACTGCGTGGCTTTAACCATGTGTTTGTCCCTGAGGGTTTTCTTGATGCTTTTCTTGATTTACGGATCTCTATTCACACCTGCATGAACACTCATCACTTTTTTTTAATGCATTCCTAGGAGTTCCTTACTGGGAGACTTTCTGTGGGTTCACCCAGGGATCCTTGTTCTGTGGGAAGACAAAGCATTGAGTGAGGAAGCTCACTCACTCGGCGGAGGGATGCCGCTCATGTCACAGAGTAGGGGGGCAGGATTTTACCTTTCCACTAGGAGAAGCTACCTCTGGGGTTAACGAATACTAGGGCTCCTTGTGGCCCTTTTCTGGTTCCCAGGTCCTTCGAGGACCACGTGTAAAATGATGGTGAGCCCATGATCCATAGCTGGAAAAGCGACAGTTGCGTATTTTAAAAAATCTGTGAATATCTGGACAGTTTTTAAATGTTCCGGCCAAATTGAGTCTCTGCACTTGATTGTAGGAAGGGCAATAGAGTGGTGAAGACACATAGCCACAACCTCACCAAGTTCTCAGCAGAGAAGGGGGCTGACCCACAGAATAACCATTTTACTGCAACCTCCCTCTTTGGGTGCGTCGTCTCCGGTGGCTCAGGGAGACTTGTGGCACTCAGCAAGTCACTCGGATTCGCTTCTGCTGCACCACCTTCTTGTCGTTCTTTACCCCTTTAAGATTAGTGGGTGCAGTGTTCTTACAAGCCGTACTCTCTCGCACTGAATCACAATGTGCCTCAGCTGCCAAGCTCAGACTTTTAACTAGCTTCCATCATTCCCACGGTCTTTCTTATTCCATTCCCTTCTTCAGTTAACAATATGATTTTTCTGTTTTATCTATCATCTATCTATCTATCTATCTATCTATCTATCTATCTATCTATCTATTGTTACATTATCCAATATGATCCTTCCTAGTACAACAAAACAACATGGCTCGCCGGTGGACTTCTGCGAAGCAGGGCTCTCCGGAACACACTGGGAGACCGCTCGTGGCTCGTGCAGGAGGGGAGCTTCAGGAATGTTTGCCCTTCTGGGTGGTGACACCCTGAGGGTCTCTGGGTCCTGGAGAATTATGAGGAAGAGAAGCTTCACTTATTTTTCCTCTCTCTATTAAAAGTAGCAGGTGCCTTTCAATCAACCTGGCAGCCTTTGATTCCATAAGGAAATATCCCTACATGAAGGTGTGAAATGAATTAGGGAGTGGAGTCATGAACCTTCTATCCAGAAGAGGAACGGTTAATGCTCACCTTTCCATTTATTCGCCGTGGTTATATTTATTTTGTGTGTCAGACGTTCTGCGAGGCACAGAATGTACAAACACAAGCGCGTCTTCTCTTTTCTCATGGAGCTCATGTTTTGCTAAGAGAATAAGCACCATATATGTATGTATGTATGTATGTATACACACACACACAAATCAGCAGGAAAAATCCATGGATGATTGAGCTCAGTCGGATTTATCATTCAGGCAAGGAAGGAAAAAAATACACAACATTACAGGCAGAGGGAACAATATTTATTTATAAAGAAAAATGTGCTATAATAACAGTAAAAGTGATATTCAGAGAAATAGGTAGTTTGGAATTTCTGAAATGTTGGATATATGAAAGAGTGGCAGAAGTTTTTTTTAAGATTTTATTTATTCATTTAGAGAGGGGAGAGAGGGAGAGAGAGAGAGAGAGAGAGAGAGAGAGAGAGAGAGAGAATGGGGGGGAGGGGGGAGGAGCAGGAAGCATCAACTCCCATTTGTGCCTTGACCGGGCAAGCCCAGGGTTTTGAACCGGCATCCTCAGCGGTTCAGGTCACCTCTTCATTCACTGCACCACCACAGGTCAGGCAAGAGTGGCAGAGGTTTGATGAGAATAAGGCAAATAGAGTTAAACCTAGGGGTGCTTGTATCAGACGCTATAGAACTGTGACTTTATTCTTGCAATAACAGAAAGCCATTCAACTTTAAGGAGAAGTACCTTATACCATTACCTGAATTTATGGTACTGGCCTTTCGCTCCATCTCTGGCATCTACTTCCATGAATGGTACTAGACCTTGTCAAAAAATTATAACTCTTCCAAAATTCAAATTTCATGTAGCCTATTCTTATCAGACAGCTCTCTCACTCTTAGTCCAAAAGTGAGTACTCTTCAATACTCTTCAGTACCGTCAAGACCCCTAGCCACTGGTGTACTTACCATTTAACCATCCCTTAGCTGCTTAGTGTCCTCGCTCCTGACCCAGCAAGAATTTCATGGTCAATCACTCTCATAAGGACTTTTCCTTTTCTTCCAACCTCCTGCCCCAACTTTTCCTGCTCGTACTGGCTCGCCGAGCCTGCGACCCTGCCTACCTTCCACTGTCCACCTGATCCCATACCTATGACAGCAGGCTGACCTGCGACCCTGCCTACCTTCCACTGTCCACCTGACTCCATACCTGTACGACAGCAGGGTGACTTGCGACCCTGCCTACCTTCCACTGTCCACCTGACTCCATACCTGTACGACAGCAGGCTGACCTGCGACCCTGCCTACCTTCCACTGTCCACCTGATCCCACACCTAAACGACAGCAGGCTGAAGAACACACAGTCCCGCCGGCCTGCGTCACTCTGAATTTGTGGCCATAAGCATCAGGTGGGTTGCTTGGCTTATACTGTGTGTCTGGAATGTATTCCCTAAGAAGACCTTTTCCTGTTTATTATTTTTATACCCCAATGTCCTGCCCCCCCACCTCCTCAGCTTGCGTTCTATTGCACTGAACACTCCAAGTCATGGGGGGACCTTGCACAGACTCTCTCTGTCCCTGGTGCTTGCATCTAACATATGCTGCTTTTCAGATGGTCCACACAGGTGTGGTGAATAACGGATGTCTCCACTTCCTGTGTTAGTAACACCCCACTTCCTTGTTCCTGGAAACACCCAGTGCTCTATGTGCATTCTTCTCCCAGACCTCCTCAAACATGCTCCTGTCAAGTTTTTACCCTCACCGCTCCATCACAGCTGCTCTTACGGCTCCCCAGTGACTTCTACGTTGGAGCCATTTTTGTTGGTACACATGTCATCGTCTTGTCTGTCTGAGCAGCGCTGTCCTGGCAGTGCCCCCTTTTTTTCCTCAATACACTACTTTTTTGCACATGACTTGCAACAATCACAGCTCCTTTGCATCCCTGCTACTTCATTGTACACTCTTTCTGAGCCTCTTCTTCAAGTGCAATGGAAAATGAGACTTCTTTTCCAGAGTAAAGAAATAGGTGCATATGTGTGTTAACAGAACAAGCCATTCGGAATTCAAAAGTAACGACGTAGGAACACTGGGAGAGGCTGTTTCAGCAATGTCCTTGAGCGCCTAAGAGGAGTTGGCATCCTGGGCAAAGTGCAGGAATTGGTTCGGGATAAGGTCATAGAGGGTGCATTGAAGTTAACAGATGCGAGAGAAGGTGATGTGGCAGCAGATGGTGGAAGGTAATAGATGTGGTCTTGAGCGTGCTAGCTGTTACCTCGTGATTGCTCCATTTTTCTTCATGAAGTAGGAATAAATTCATTAATGGAAGGTGTAGATGGAGGGGTGGAGGAGGAGGAGATTTGGGGATATGAGCAGAGAATGAAGTAATAAATCTGTTCCAGTCCACCCTAGGAGGACCGACCCAAACTCTCCAACCACCAGATGCTTGAGCTAAGTGACAGGACTGACACTGAGCAAAGGTGTGAGGTTTATTACAAGCAGCATAGTACTACGCAGGTCCAGTTGGAGAAGCAGGTTGCCACCTGGAGGGGGGCGGGGCTTGGGGCATCAGAGGAGAAAGGATTTCTGTATTGATTAGGGGGCGGGGCACTACATTTCCTGCTAGTCATCGCCTGAATATGCGAGCCTGAACCAGCACTTGTGAATGCCACCAAAAAGGGACCTTGTTTTCCTCCATTTATCAGAGCATGCTGCAAGGGTCTTTATCAACCGATCCCACATGAGTGATGAGGAGGGAGGGACCAGGGCAGAGGTGAAAGTTAGGACCTCAGGGCTTGCTGAGTCAGAGGGGACTTGTACCTCGCTGTTGTCACTCAGACATCACAAACTGGTGAACTCTCTCAGTTCCGTCAGCTGGGGTTGAGGAAGGACAAGCCTATTTCATCTGCGTGGTGTGCTACATAGTTTACTTGTAAACATTTCCCTAACATTCTGTATCTTCCCAGCGGACTTTAAGCTCCCAGAGGGCAAGCATCATAGCCTGCCCTTCTGAATTATCAGGACCCAGTACAGTGCCCGCCATTTGACACAATAAATATATATTTTTTATATTGAATATATGTCCCTACACCATGAAGGACAGATCAGGCGCCAAAGTAATTCCAGTGCTTGCCTTTCTCAACCCTGTAGTGTCAATTAGAATGCTTGATTCTGGGTGACTATAAACATACATCAGAGGGCCACCGAGGAAGAAGGCTGTCTTCCGGTTACGCCCCGTGGCTGGCTCCTGCTTTGTGGCTGAGCCGCATGCTGGCATGGGCTGCCCACGTGCCTCCCAGGAGTGCCCATGGGCCTGGGTGGCCTGCAGCCCAAGCCCACTGCTGCCTTTCCACCCTTGGGCCCAAGCCTGGGCCGCTCCCTGGAGTTGAAGTAGAAGAGAAAACGCAGCAGGAAAACGCACCGTCTGCCTCGGTGGCCAGAGGGGCGGTTCTGGGGCGGGTAGCCGGCATCTTTTGTGTTCTGGCCTGGGCTGGGCACAGTCCCTGGCATTCCACTCTCCTGCTCTGCCCATTTGCAGGAATGGCTTCTGTGCTCGTCTTCTTGATGGATGCTAATTCAGCTCTGGACACCCCGTCAGGCTCGCCTTCTCTGTGACACTGCCTGCTGCGTTCTGTGTTCACTGGGAAAGAGCCACTGCAAGAGTCGGAAGGCACCGTGGAGCCCAGGGACCTAGAGATGGGACCCAGTATAGGAATCCGTGTTTATCTGACTCGGGTAGGATCCGGGGGCCAAAGGAGATGTAGGCTGAGTCGGGGAGACTTGATCAGTGGTCGGAAATGCCAGCACGACAGTTCGGGGGACGTGAGAGCGGATGCCCGTGCGTGGCACCAGTTATGATAAAATACCAACATGCATATTTTATTAGAACAGGCTGAGTCATGCCTGGGGTAGTCTACATAACTTTAAGAATTTCCTTTTAAGTCTGTTCTATGATTAATTCAGATTTGCAAAAACTATTTCAGATACCTTTGATTAATGCAAATATTCTGATGCCACACATACTGTGCTACCTTCCTCGGAGTGCCTCTCTTTGTCGAAGACCATTTCTCTTTGCTCATACCACATTGGGTTAGAATTCAGAGTCCTGAATTTAATTCTGAATTCTGTGACTAACTTGGCAAGCTTGGTCCAAGTCATTTTTCTACCCAGTTCATGAGAAATAGAAGCAGGCATCTAATCTCACTCTATTGGTAAAATGACAATAACGTTTCCAGAGCACCCTTTGTTTCTAAGACAAAATGCACTTTTTAAATCCAAAGTTTCATTCTCTCTAAAATGGAATTAAAACTGGGGGAAAAAAAAAAGTCCAAGTGCATGATGGAATTTCTTTTTCCTGCATAAATAATTAAAATGACATCTTGCATGAGACACTGCAGTTTCCACGGAATAAGCCACGAACACATTGAACGCCTCTGCCCACAGGCACCTTAGGGACAACCCCTGTGGCACACCACGGCCACGTCCTCACGGAGTTTTAGGTCCTCTCTGCTCTCAGTTTCTCATGTATCATGTTCAAAGGAAGTCATTAACAAAAAGGCAAAAACCCCAGAGAGAGACTTCTCCCGTTCTTTTGAGAAATTCAGAGTTAATTGCCCGTATTTTCATACTTTAGTATAAACAGAAACCCTTGCCTGCCGTACGGAATAGACTACAAGAATTTAAATGATTGTGTATGCTAAGACTCTTGCTTTAGAGCCATTTTGTAAGCAAACACGTTTGCAGGAGTCTTGACACTGTGAAGAGCAGATCAAGAGACAAAATTTTTAGGTCTCTGAGCTCAGGTGGAAAAGGAAAAACACACACATTAAATGCATAATGTCATTTGCATGCATTAAGTGTCATGTGTGTGGGGGGGCAGGAAGTATAAAATGTTTGGGGTGAAGGGAGGTTGGAGAAGGAAAGAGTACTCACAATTTATAATTTTAAAAAGCCCAAGAAAATCCTTGCAGTTTATCTCCTCTTGTAAGTACACTCCTGTTTTTGCTCGAAGTGGAAGAGGCGGTCTATTGTTCCCTCCGCATTTAGACCGCCCCGCGTCCTCTCCTGTCTGGCGGTGTTGCGCACGGGCTTCAGATTCTGAGCGCGTCGTCCCGGACTCCTCCCTGTACGCTGAACCTTCCTCCCCATTTCCCCTGCCTGGCGAAATCCCGGAGTCTGCAGGGACCCCCACACAGCCCAACCCAGGCTGCTAGCAAGGGAGGCGCCCCACTCGGGAGACTCCCACCAACCTTCCCAGCGTCCCCCCAGCGTGCTCCTAAGAGGGCATACTTCTTAGCAGGGCTTACAAGACGAGGGACGCTCTGTCCAAAACTTTGTAGGTACCTTCCCAACACACCTTCAGGCGAGATACAGCTGACAACGGGACCCCTCAATACGTCCAGGTCTGTTCCTCCGGACAGGGAGCCGTCTCCCACCCGGCGCTCTGCTCTGTATCACGACAGCTCACTCTGCGCCATCCGCGTCTGGCCTACACCTCGCTCACCAAAACTCATGTCGCTGCTCGGCAGCCAGCGTCCCACTCGGGTTTATAAAAAAATTAAAAAAAATTCCCATTGATGGAGAGAGAGAGAGAGAGAGAGAGAGAGAGAGAGAAGCATCACTCATTCTTTCACTTGGTTGGTCCATTTAGTTGTGCATTCATTGATTGCTTCACATAAGTGCCCTGACCAGGGGTTGAACCCATGGCCTCTGGCATGCCACGTGGACACTTTATCCACTGAGGCACCCAGCCAGGGCCACTGTTCGGTTTGAAATCACGCTTTGTTATGAGATCATGTCCTTGATTGGTTAACCTTGAATTTCAAATACTTTATCAACATATTTCTTTCAATTCTCTTCATATATATACAAGTGTGTGGTGTGTGTGTGTGTGTGTGTGTGTGTGTGTGTCCCACATTTTGATCCCACTGTTCCCTCTTTCATTCTGACAGCTGTTATTATGGCAAGTTATGTGATTGAACGGATTGAGTTTAATTCAAATTATTCAAGACTGATTGAATCCTTATTGTTTCTCTGCTTCTTTTTAGCTTTTGAATTCTCAGCATTAACTGTTCCAAACAATTTTATTCTCATCAAGACCTGATTTCCCATTCATTACATGACTTTCTTTTCTATTTTAATGAAATAACAGAGCAATGTCAACTCTCTCTGCGGTTAAAATGTCTGCCTTCTTGCTGCCTTTCCCTACCCCTCTCCATCCCAGAGCGAAAGCCATCCATTCTCACCTCCACGACTGTCGTTGGTTCGGCACTGGTGGAGCAAGCCATCTGCTAGCTGTTTCTCAGGACTCCTCCGATTTTACCCGGAATGGTAACGAGTGGATCGTCAGGGTGATGCTGCGTGTCCGGTTCTCCTTGCTGTGTTCTCACCTCTCTGTCCTGTCTTCCTCGTTGCCTCAAATGCTTCCTGGGCTCGACGCCTTTCATGTTTCTCCTGGTCCCTTGTGCCCTACTCTCCACTCAAAGGCTCAGAACCTCAATGTCCAGAAACCCTACCTGTCTGGAATTCGACCTCAGACTTTACTTCCCTTGCTCTGGCTGTCTAGACCACCATCTCGGTGCTGCACGGTATAATCACGTTGCATGTTAGTTCACCCCTCTCTATTGTCTCCTCCTGGTCTGGAGGGACTTGGCCGTGCAGGCCACCCACCAATGAGTGTTAAGGTGAGAGCTAGGGGTAAACACATGTGAATGAATCACAGATCCTGCTCACCAGGAGTCCTATGTGGGGTGAATCCTTTTTTTTTTTTTTTTTAGTAGAAAATAAAAGTGAGAGAAAGAAAGATTAACGAGGCGTGCTGGACTCGGCCGCCTCATTTGGCTGATTTTCCGCCCCTTGTTTGATCAGTAGGCCACATTCTGAGTACTTGAAATGTCCCTGGGTGATTTCTTAGCAGCAAGAGCAAAACTTCTTCCCTGTGAATTTGCCATGCCCATGCTATTTGTTCAGGACATAAATGAACGGTATTTTATTTTCATAAGTTAAACCAGCATATTTTAAAGACTTCCGCTTTGTACAGTTTTGTATGGTCACTATTCTTAAGCATAATAGGTGAGATGCTAGCTCTATGGCAAACTAATGATGTTGCTTACAAAAAAACTTTTGAAAAAGGAGAAGTTGGTCTTCCATCCCCTCTCCTTCTTCCCCGCGGCCCTCCTGCATCCCTGCCGGGCACTGGCCCCGGCACCCACCGGCCCCAGCACCCACCGGCCCCGGCACAACCGGCCCCAGCACCCACCGGCCCCAGCACCCACCGGCCCCTGCACCCACCGGCCCCAGCACAGCAGGAGCGCGCAGGCTGTCTCTGCTCCCTGAGCCCTGCGCCCGGCCCCCAGTAGCCCTGGGATTGGTCAGCTTGTCTCCTGTGCTTTAAACCTCAGTGGAGACAAGGTTCTGCACATCCACTTGACTTACCTTGACAAAGTTCTATGCCCGTGTTTTTATATAATATTATGTAAGTTTTCACAGTTATCATAACATGCTCAGCAGGTCATTTTCAAACTATACCATTGTAATATCAAAAGGGAATAGTTTGAGACATGAACGCAGATTGGTAAGAATAATGTTTTTAGACAGGTTATCTTCTTCAGCAACTTTCGAAGCTTTTCACTGGCTAAGCCATAATTTCTCAGCCTAGACTTTTGTCTCCCAGGAGGGTTCAAAGCTTGCCTTTAGAGGACCAGGTGTTTGTGTGGAGTTTGCAACAATAGAAACGGTTGGCAACAATTTGTATACGCTTCTTTATATGTTTTCTTTTTGAAAAGAGGATACAAAACATTATTCATATTCTCAGTGGGATCTGAGACCTCTCAAAGTATTAAAAAAACATTTGACTTATTTTTAATAATTTCAAAAACACGTTTGAATGGAACGCATGCAATAAAAACTAATGAACAGTGAGGAGGAGCTCTTCTCTCGAACTCATCTCTAAACCTGCAGAGTAGTACACAGTATTTCTTAAAAACAAAAATGTGATGGAAAACTAAAAAAAAAAAAGAATCAAAGCAATAAAAAAACTAGTGAAAAGTGTAAATGGTCACTGTTGATTACTTATCTCAGAGTCACTACAAGAAGTGTATTATGTAATAATATGTGTCTCATACAAATAGTTTGCCACACCTTGAAGCATTTATTGGCAACTCATAAATAGAGTTTGTCCTCCACAGATCTGAGAATCTCAAAACCCTCAGGGACTATTTTCTCTCCAAACTGAATTAGTCTCTAGTCAGTTTCATTTCTTAATAGATCACAGATGCTCATTTTTTTAAACTGGCATTTAATGCAAAAAAAATCACAAAATGTGGTCCACAATATTTTGTGGGTTTTTTTGTTTGTTTACTTTAAAAAATTATTTTAATGTGCTTTCAGCCTTAGTCTTTCAAGAATATATTTGAGTTCTGAAATTTGTTCACTTACTACTAAGGTATAAACAAAATGATACTAAGCCTCTAACATACCCAACCTGTGAATTATACATTACTTCATGGTATTGCCTAAAGTATTCCATTTAATATCAAATTTGGAGAATAGAAGCTACATTAATTTTAACAAAATGAACTTTGTGGTTTGTCAGTCTTTTCTAGTTCTTTTCATATTTGCTCCAGGGTATTTCCTAGTTAAAACCAAGGGCCTCTTTTGCAGTCAAATGGGTAGACTCTTTGGCATGACCCAAAATTTCAATTGGTTGAGCTTAAAAGGCTGTCTTTCTAATAAGTCAAACAAATTTTCCATGTTTCTATAAGACAGAACTAGATGCTCCCTTCGGCAACTTTTAAAATTTTATTTTACTTAAATTTGTATTTTATTTTAAGTACTCTTAAACAGAAGTGTTTATAAAAACACCTCTGAATTCACCTTCATGTTACTGCATATAGATTACTCTCAAACCAGGTGTCTAACATATGTATCTGACCAGAGATGTTACTTACTGTGTTTAAAGTCATGTTTGTGCACACAGATTAAAAGTCGCCACAAGAAGCATTAATAATTGCTTGGCACTATTCACTTAATGCCAAGGTCCCTTTGCCTTGCCGGATGAATTGTCACGGAGTGCCATTTTATCTTAGTTAAAATGAATTCAGGCCTATTTCCCAGTAGTGATAATTTTAGAGGGCTAGAGAAATTAATATTTCTCAAACTCTAATTAATAGTCTCTGCAGAATCATTTGCATAAAGAATGTTAGAGTCTTGCAGCCATGATGTGTTGTATGTAACTAATGAAAAGGTCCATTTTCATTATTGCATATAGCCATGAGGTGACAGGCATGACCACTCCAAATGGCCAAGTGGAAGGCTGAGTGATTGTGAAATCATCTGGCATTATTTCATTTTAAGGATCTCATTGTGTTTTTCAGTAAGGCTGTCAAAGAAAGGCAGGAGGGAAGAAAGAAAGCTATGGAGAAAAGAAGGGAGGGAGGGTGGGAGGGAGGAAGAAGCTCATCAGAATAGTGGTGATAGTTTTTGAACCTATGCATTGTTTTCATCGCCCATCGATTTCAGAACTACCCCTGTGCATCCTACTTGAGGTTTATTTCTGCATTTTAACACCATTATGCATCTAGACAAAGTGCTGATTTCACCATAAACCTCCATGGAAACAGGTTCATTATATAACATATTTTTACATTAGCAGAAATAAGTTTCCAACTTTTCATTTGTTTGATGTCAATTTATTACAAGAAACTATTGCCTAGAAATAGAGTTATTGTGTTGCTGTGCTGAAAATTACCGCACAGAACAGCCTGAACATGTTAAATCTGTTTGACTTATTAGAAGAGCCTGCCACACAAGTTCCATACAAGAGAGCATAATTCTTAGCAGACAGAAGATCCATTCATTATTTCTATTATAATTACAGTGAAAACATTATTGATAAATCAAACCAAGATAATTATTCTTTGAGAGGGAAAGGATATTTAGCTTTCTAATGTTATGGAAGATGCTGTGTGAAAATCTGTTAGCTCGCTCACTCTCAAACTCCCCGGGACAGTCCAGAAACATCAAATGCAACTTTCCACATCATTTCTTCCACTGCGAAATTACCAGTCTTCCAACAGAACATAGGGAATGAAAATCATTTTATCCCAATGAGGGTGCAGCATAGCCTCCCCCCTGCCTCATTCCAAGCTCAAGCAAAATAGAAAACACAATGAGATAGATGTCTTTGTAACACTGAAGCCAGTCCACGGGAGGTAGATATCCCTTTCAGCAGCGCCCTACTGAAAAGAGTGTGCTTAGAAAACATTTCAATTACTAGCTAGCTGAACACGATTCACAATTCTCAAGTAAACTATTTTTCCAGGTTTCTGGGTATGGACAAAATTACTTTGAAGAGATAGCTATAGAACAAAATAAGAACACTCAAGTCAGCATTTCAACATGGGGAGAGTTATGCTGAATAGATGGGTCAGATCACTTAGATTTATTGAATGTTGATGGACTCTGTATTCGAAGATGATGTGATAAACAGATGTTGTTGTTAACTGTGGGCAGGAAGGTGCCCACAAGGACCCATATGGAGTGAGGAGCCTTTTTTTTTTTTTCTACTGTACATCTGAAGAATCTCTGACTTGGAGAAACAGTTATTTTTGACTTAGTCTCTTCCCTTAGAACGAATGCCCAAGGCCTCGCTAGATGTGAATGACTTCATTTCTGACTGCCGTGCGCCAGGTTGGTTGGTCAGCTGTTGTTACTTCTCCAAAGTCGACAGTTACTCCATCTTGTTCAAACTGTGTTTCTATATTCTTACAGCTTCCTTCAGACTGCTGTGCTCAGCCATTGCAGGGCATTTTAGGAGTAAAGCACTTCCACGGTCTTCTGAGATGTAATGGGGAAGACACAGAAATGACTTCATTTGCTACACCAAAGTAGAAGCACTCGCTTAAAAGTGTCCCTGAAGAATGTTGCTGAATATTTGCATCAACAAAAATCTCTTTAATTACAAAATAGCAAAAAGCCTTTCAACATTAAAAATAAAAGCACCTTAGGTTAGGCGTAGTATGAATAATCCCCCAAAGAGACCTACCGCACTTACGGAAATAGACAGAAATGCTGCTCATTCTGCACTGTTAAAATAGAATAGAGACAGTTCCCGGTGTGCGGGCTTGGACTCTGGGAATTATATACACACCAATTCAGAGGAAGCAACAGAATATGGAGTTTTGGCTTAAGAGTTATAGAGGGCTGAGTGGTAATTAAGTGGGTTAGCATATTTCTTCATAAAAATAAACTGTGCATTTTGTATATGTATAGGTCCTTTTGAAGTCATCAGAAATCATTTGAATTCTTACATTTAAAATAATTTTAGACTTGACATTTGATCAGATTTTATTGCTATGACTTTAAGTTCATTCAGGGATAAGCAGAAGGTTAATTAATATGCACATAATATAGTATTTGGAGTACATTAAATACATCTGTAAATTGATACTTTTCCTTTAATAAGTCTTTCAAAAATATTATATATGCAGCATCATTAGATAAATTCATAGGTCGAGCTAAAAGCTAGATATTATATTTTATAGAGTTATATGAAATGCAAATTTTGTGTCTTCCCACTCTCCTGCATTCAGTTACTAGAAGTACCTAAAAAAAATACATATATCTGTTTAATTAAAAAAAAATTTGTGTGCCTTGGATGCAGAAGGCGCATTAGACTGATTGAGCGTGATCGTTTGTGGAATGCCAGAGAAGGGACGTGAGTTTATAAGGGTTACAGAAACATATGGAGGCAGAGGTAGAATAAGAAAATCTGACTTTTCATATTGGGAGCAAGTATGTTTTACAATAGGGGATATATTATAAGATAGGCACTTTGTGTGCCATAGAAGAGTTACTTTTGTAACAAAAAATATAACATACAGTGTGTCTGTAAAGTCATGGTGCACTTTTGACCGGTCACAGAAAAGCAACAAAAGATGATAGAAATGTGAAATCTGCACCAAATAAAAGGAAAACCCTCCCAGTTTCTGTAGGATGATGTGGCAGCATGTGAGCATGTACAGATGATGACGTAACACTGCATATATGGGAGCAGCCCATGGCCATGCCAGTCGAGATGTGAACGGTACAGAGGAAAGTTCAGTGTGTTCTGTGGCTCGCTAAATTCGAATCTGTGACCAAAGTGCAACATGAATATCGGCGTGTGTATAATGAAGCGCCACCACATAGGAATAACATTACTCGGTGGGATAAGCAGTTGAAGGAAACCGGCAGTTTGGTGGAGAAACCCCGTTCTGGTAGGCCATCAGTCAGTGACGAGTCTGTAGAGGCTATACGGGATAGCTACTTAAGGAGCCCTAAAAAATCTGTGCGTGCGTTTGCTCGACAATTACACCTAAGCAAGACTACAGTTCATAAGGTGTTAAAGAAACATCTCTGTTTTACGGGGTACAAACTGCAGCTGTTGCACACTATCAAACTGGTGGATAGACCCACACAATGTGCCTTTGCTACAGATATGCTTCATGAGATCAACAATGATGCAAGATTTTTGCAGAAGATTGTGTTTAGTGTTGAGGTGACCTTCCATATCTGTGGATATGTTCATTGCCATAACATCCGGATATGGGCTGCTGAACATCCTCATGCCTACATTGAGTACGAACGTAACACCCCTAAAGTGAACGTGCGGTGTGGCCTGATGCATGATAAGGTGATAGGCCCATTTTTTTTTTTTTGGCGGAGCAGTCTGTGTGAGGCCAAGTCCTATCTTGACATGTTGGAATTGCATGCAGGGCCACAATTTCCAGAAGGTGTCATCTTTCAACAGGACGGTGCTTCTCCACACTACGCCACCATTGTTCGTGAGTTTCTGGACAGAACATTCCCCCAGCGGTGGATAGGCAGGGGTTCTGTCAAGCCATGGCCACCACAATTCCTGGATCTGATGCCCTTAGACTTTTACTTTTGGGGTTATGTGAAGCAACATGTGTACATTGATCGTATCAATGACATTAATCACTTAAAACAGAGACTCACAGATGTTATTCACTCTGTTACACCAGATGTCCTTACCCGTGTGTGGCAAGAACTTCACTATCGTTTGGATGTGTGTAGGGCAACAAATGGAGCCCACATCGAACTGCACTGAGTAGGTATGACACTGGGAGAGTTTTCCTTTTATTTAGTGCCGATTTCACATTTCTATCGTCTTTTGTTGCTTTCCTGTGACTGGGCAAAAGTGCACCATGACTTTACGGACACATGGTATATATATATACATATATACATTTCATAATGTATTGTATTATACATGATAGCTTCAGAAGGTCGCACCCCCTCTCTGGGCAGCAGATGAGACTCTGACATGGGAAATGTGCGTGGAGAGCTTACTGATACTTATTTTTATTTTCTAATGTCCTTCCGGTTTCCCTGATTTTATCATATAGTTTTAGAGGACTTAAAGGTAATAGGATCTAAGTCATAAAAAATACATTACATTGAGAGTTACATAAAATAATTGTACTCCATACTTAAATTTATTTTTTTGTGTGTGGGTGTAAACTATGAGGCATTGTTATGCAGTAAACTAGTATCTTAAACTGTAAGAAATCGTTGCTATTCTTCCAAGATCATTATAAGTGGTATTATCATCTAATAATTATAAAGTGCGTTTTTTGAGTGGGATAATAAATGAAAGTATAGTTGTGGGCAGTAAATCAGTAAAATGGGTGAAACTCTTTCTGTTTGTGCTGGGATATAAAGTTGGCAATAAACTTCTAATCTGTACTCGAGGGCTTCTTATCTTCCATGGCCTGCCCTTCTAATTACAGTCTTGTTTTCTCTTTTCGTAGCCTCTGTCTTTTCACCTACACTACCGCCTCTTCGGCTCTGAGAAGTGTATGGGGCTCCCCCGTATGAAAAGTATTTTCTCTGGACAGCTGCTCCCTCTAGTTGAGCGCCCTGTCTCCTGTTCCTGTGTTAGATCATCCATGATGACGAGCCGTGCTTCAGATCAGCGCCAGACTCTGACGATGTGGAGATGAAGAATGAGGAAGGCCTTGTCTGCAGGAGTTCACACGTCCGTCCGGCACGGAGGTCCCAGGTCCTCTCCCTTCCCCGACGCCTGGTGTTCCTCCCCGTTGAGGGCGCGCATG
This sequence comes from Saccopteryx bilineata, assembly GCF_036850765.1. NCBI lineage: Eukaryota > Metazoa > Chordata > Mammalia > Chiroptera > Emballonuridae > Saccopteryx > Saccopteryx bilineata. The sequence goes on from NC_089495.1 coordinate 7,796,775, forward strand.
GACCGCGGCCCGACAGGTGCGTTTCTCTTTGATTTACGTCCTCTGCTTCTGTGCCAGTGTACTGGGTCCCAGATGAACACAAGGCAGACGGGTTCTTCTAGGGCTACAGATTTACAGCTGGAATACAGAGATGACAGGATGCAGATTGGGGTCGTACACATTGTAGATGGTAAGTAAAGGATCCAGACAAAAATATTGTAGGAGGAAATAGAGGGACAGAAAATGAAAACATAAGATACATTATGTTATGAGACAGAGACAGAGAGAGAGAGAGAGCTGCTTGAGGAGGTGTTCATTTCTTTGAAGCTCTATGATATTTTATATAAATCGTCATAATTGTATACCTGTGTGTTAGAGTGTATGTATACACATCTGTATATACGGACCATCACACAGATATATACTGATATATGGTGGGATAGATGCCTATTTCTTATAGTGATCTCCGTGTTAGCTCGCTGGAAAAGTGACTTGTTGGCCAAACAGACAGGGAAGAAGGTAGCATGTGTTCTTTATTTCTCATGAAAGAAACAGGTCATGCCAAGGCATAATGACATTAGACAGCAAATCGTGTTTGGGGGATAAAATAGTTCCTAAGTCAGTGGGGGGCAAGGGCCTGAGGTGATGCTGGGACAGAAGGTGGAACTTAGATCATGAGCAACCACGTCCTCCCTCACTGTGGAATTTGAATTATATTCCGTATTTGATTGGGAGTCGCTGAAGGATTTTTTTTTTTTTTGTATTTTTCTGAAGCTGGAAATGGGGAGAGACAGTCAGACAGACTCCCGCATGCGCCCGACCGGGATCCACCCGGCACGCCCACCAGGGGCGACGCTCTGCCCACCAGGGGTCGATGCTCTGCCCCTCCGGGGCGTCGCTCTGCTGCGACCAGAGCCACTCTAGCACCTGGGGCAGAGGCCAAGGAGCCATCCCCAGCGCCTGGGCCATCTTTGCTCCAATGGAGCCTTGGCTGTGGGAGGGGAAGAGAGAGACAGAGAGGAAGGAGAGGGGGAGGGGTGGAGAAGCAAATGGGCGCTTCTCCTATGTGCCCTGGCCGGGAATCGAACCCGGGCCCCCCCGCACACCAGGCCGATGCTCTACCGCTGAGCCAACCGGCCAGGACCGCTGAAGGATTTTAATGAGAGGAATGACATAGTCAGATTTTTGTTTTAGAAGACTGACCTTTCAGAAGTGATCGTGTGAATTATTGGCCAGCTCTATGTATTATGCCATATGACATGTTCAAACAAATATGTTCACGGAAATTTCAGCCTGCCCTATGGTGGCGCAGTGGATAAAGCATCTACCTGGAACACTGAGGTCACCGGTTCAAAACCTCGGACTTGCCTGGTCAAGGCAGATATGGGAGTTGAGGCTTTCTGCTCCTCCTTTCTTCTCTCTCTCTTTTCTAAAATGAATAAATAAAATCTAAAGAAAAAAAGAAATTGATTCTGTCTCCTATACACAGAGGTGACAAAAATAAGCCATGACAATGAACTTAAAAAGAGTAATCAACCTACGCAAAAATTAACTGAAGAACCGATGGACTCTATGGTGCACATAGTCCTTGCCTGGCATGCTTTGAGAGAGATAAGAGGATTGGCAACAGAGAACTTTTATTTATCCATCTTCCAGCTTCAGAGGGACTGTTAAACTAGAAAACATGCTGTCCCTTTCTTACAGAATGGTGAGCAGGTGACAAGGTCATTGCTATATCACCTCTCACATGTATTGTTATTTACTTATTTATATTTCCTGAGAGGGGATTGTGATCAAAACAGTTCGGAGACCACCGCTTTTGTTCTGCATTTATTCTTTCTTCAGAGTCTTAGAATTTGGCAGAACCAGTAGTCCAGTAGAGCATCTGAAGATGCTCAAAGTCTTTGTAAAAAAAAATAAATAAATAAAAATAATCTTTTACATTCATAAATGATCTAAAACATGAGAACGGGGGACTATAAGGAGACCCTACTTTATTTTCAACTCACCTTTCTGCCTCCAGTTTTATTTGCCTCAAATCATCCTCCCGCTGAATTCCAGCAACAGTCTGCCCCCACCCACGAGGCAGACACCCGTCAGCCTGCCCTCGGGCTCCCCAGGAGTGGGCACCTGCTGGAACCTCCAGCCTCATTGCTTACGAGCTGGAGACTCCCTGCTGCTGACTGGGGGGTGTTTCACACTAACGCTGTTAACACTGGTCCCAAGTGCCTTCTCTCTAGAGGGCCCACCTCTTCCCCATCGTGTAGTGAAATCATATTCATCCTTCCCAGGGTTTGCACGGGGCGTGTGCCCTGACTCCACTGGGTCCGGTTTTAACGGGCTCCTACTGTTCTCTATACAAGTCTCTGTCTTCATTAGCAGAGTGTCTTTCTTACAACTGCACTGTGACAACGTGGAATACAAGAGATGAGAGCAGACATTTTTTTTTTTTGTATTATTTCTGATCTTAGTGGGAAATCGTTGTCTTTTCACTTTACATGGGATCTGAATTCTAGGGATTTTTTTTTGGAGATATTATTTAGCAAGTTAAGAAGTATGCCTTCTATCCCTAATTCTCTGGGAGTTATTGCCATGAGTGGTTGTTGAATATTTCTTCTTTGATTATTTTATTAATGAGAAGTCTTATTTTTTAACTAAACATCAATTTTTTTAATGAAATATAAAGCTCTTCAGAGTTTGTATTTATCTTCTTGAATCAATTTTTGTGTCTTTTAAGAATTCTGTGTATTTCAACTATTCTGTCAAATGTATTGCCTCACAATCGCTCACAGTATTCCCTTATCAATCCTTCGATGTCTATGGTATCTGTAGTGATGTGGTCCTTTGCAGCTGTGACATTGATAATTTGCATCCTCAATCTTGTTAAATTTTATTCATTTTATTGAATTCCTTTTCAAAGAATTTACTTTTAGTATCAGTTATTTTCGTTATATTTTCATTGTGTATTTCATGGATTTTTGTTCTTTTTTATTATTTATTGGTTGATTTTAGAGAAATAAAGAGAGGAAGGTAGGGAAACAGAGAGAAACATTGATTTGTTGTTCCATTTACTTATGCATTCATTGGTCTCTCCCCATATGGACCTTGACTAGAGACTGAATCTGCAAGCTTGGTGTTTCTGGATGATGATCTAACCAACTGAGCCATTGGCCCACGCCTGATTTTTGTTCTTATCTTTTGTGGATGCTTACTTTTATTCTGAGTTTGCTGAGCATTTTAAAATTAGAAATGAACATAACTTCTTTGTTAAGTTAGTACTATCCTGTCTATCCTGTCCACACTCAAGGGATGGGAAATGCACAGAGTGTGTATGAGAAAGGGCAGGACACGTGGAGACCATCTTAGACTCCATCTACCACAAGCGGATATGGATTAGTCTTTACGCAGTGCTCGTAGACTCCAATGACTAAGGTGTCACTCTTCCGTGGACTTGGCTGAGCACCCCGTGTGTTCAGTGAGGGTTTGCTCTTCCGGGCGGTTAGGACTCAGATGCTCTTTTTCCTGGGAGAGCTTTGAGAATGGTTCAGCTCACAGCTTCCTGGTCATCGGCACCTGGCCTCATGGAATTTCACTCGGCCTGAGTTTTCAGCCATAATCTTAAAGGGAACAAAAGCAGATTTCTGGAGACCTGTCTCTGTGTGGCTTTCTCGTCCTCAGTTCTCTGCTCTGGTCGTCCCACCTCCTCGAGCTCTGATCTCTTTCCCTCAAATAAGAGGGACTGGTCCTCCTCCAGTCAGAGGCTGAGGTTGTGGTAGGGGCCCTTCATGTCTTTTTATTTCCTGCAGGGCTCACACTCCTGTGCTGCTTGTGGTCCGATGTCTGAAAATGGTTTCCATATATATTTTATCAAAATTTCTATTTATTAACAGCAGGGAGGCAGTTTCACTAGTAAGAAGTCTGAAATGGCCTGAAGCAGAAATCTCTGTGTTTCATTTTGTTTGAAAGAGTCTATGCCAGAATAACGGAGAAAGGAAGGTGGGCGTCACCATTTCTTCTCCAGCCTTGAACTTCACGTCGACTTGCTTCCATGTTCTGAATGTTGGTCACAACTAGAATTTAAACACATTCTTGTATCTATTTCTAAATGTCCATCTCAGATTAGGAAAGCTTGTCAGAGGAGGTCATTGTGAGGAAGAGACTGTTGGTTGACCTGAGGCTTGGACCCAGGTCACTGGAAGCTTCTCTCCCCCTCCTCTGTCCTCTGTCCTTGTTCCCACAGCCGGAGCCATTTTCAAAGACAGCCTCGCAAGAGAAATTTGTTATTGAGGCTATCTGGACAGCACACAGTAGTTATCCACGTTTTTGACATCTATGGTGTCAGTAACCTGCAATCAACTATGGTCTGAAAATACTAAGTGGAAAATTCCAGAAATAAATAATACATAAATTTAAATTGCAGGCTGTTCTGCGCATGATGAAATCTCTGCCATCCTGCTCCGTCTGGCCTGGGACATGCATCATCTCTTTGTCCAACATCTCCATGATGAGGCTGCCCACTCATTAGTCACTGAGCAGCCCTTGTGTTTATCAGATAGATCAGTTATGAGAGAGAGGGAGCACATTCACATAACTTTCATTACAGTGTATTGTCATAATTGTTCTATTTTATTATGAGTTACTGTTGTTGTTGTAAAGTGCCAAAAGCTACAGAATTAATATTAATATCTTAGGAAATTTAAAGAACATTTTCTTAATTTGGGCTAGGCGTGCAAAAAGATTTTGTAAGTGTGATTTCTATGCTTGTGTGATTAGCATCGAAACTAAGATGGCCAATGGCGTTATTGTAAATGCAGAAGAGGAAGGAGACTTGGATTCTCTGACCTTCCCCCATACCTATGTGAGGAGGAGTGAATAGCTAGTCAGATGCAGGAAGAAAAAAAGATTAAATTAAAATCTTTTCTTATACTGATGAACCATTTATAAGTATCTGTCTCTATGGAAACCATCCCTCCCCTCCTGAGAGCATGTGGTTAATGTATGTGTCTCTAAACAAAAGGTGTAAACTTATGCCGTGATGTCAGGTTTTCCCCCCTCCCATGTATAATTAAGAGTATGTAAACAGCCCCTGAACTGTTTTTGGGGGCTGCACAATTTGGGTCTGTTGCCCTGTGTCAGCCATATGTGGCCGGCATATTTAATAAATTTCCTCCTTGAATAAAACTTTTCAAAAACTTATTTGGACTACGTGCCTCTAGGAACACCCGTGGATTTGTGGATTTAGTTACTTTATAACATTGTGCACCTCTTACTGTGCCTGATCCACATGTTAAACTTGGTCATCGTCATGTGTCTGCAGATGGAAAACAGCACGTACAGGGCTGGGCACCAGCTGTGCCTTCCGGCCTCCACTCCAGATCTGGGAACAGAACCCCTGCACCTAAGGGCGGGCGACTGTATGTAACTGAGCTCCCTCATAACCTTACGATCCCGACGGCCAGTGTGGAGATAGAACCACTCTTCTGGGGCCCCCGAGACGAGCCTGGTATGCCAGTTCCCCTGCGTACGAACCCGCCACCTCCCAGTCTGCAGCCATCTGCCGTTGTCTCAGGCTGTCCTTGTAGAACCTCCTTGTAGGGGACCAGCAGGCGAGGCAACGACACTCGGCCTGGAGTGTGTGTCATTCAGCTACAGAAACAACAGCTGGGAGAGAGGCAGAGGGCTAGTCTCCTGAACCACAGATGCCCCTGTCACTGGGGATTTCAGAGGCTTTTCCCCTCCGCTGAGATTGGATGAGGGGCCCGCCCTGGGGGAGGCCTGGAAGCTGAGGTCAAAAGCAGTCTGGCAAGGTTTTGGAGTATTTTGTCCCAGGTTACATTCCTTTTTTTATTTTCCTCCCTTGTTCTCATCCTGAGTGTTAACTTGGCATAAAGTATCAAAGCTCTTCCTAAACTGAGGCTATAATCGCCTGGTTAGACATATTAATATCAGATATTGGAAAAAAGTGGATTTCCCATTTATTCTCTGTCCACAGTGTAGTTTGTGTATGAAGATGTGGAAAGTGTGTGTGTGTGTGTATGTATATGTGTGTGTTTGTGTGTGTGTATGTGTGTGTATATGTGTGTATATGTGTGTATGTATGTGTGTATATGTGTGTGTATGTGCGTGTATATGTGTGTATATGTGTGTATGTGTGTATGTATATGTGTGTATGTATATGTGTGTGCTTGTGTGTATGTATATGTGTGTATATGTGTGTATGTATGTGTGTGTATATGTGTGTATGTGTGTACATGTGTGTGTATATGTGTGTATGTGTGTGTATGTATATGTGTGTATATGTGTGTGTATATATATGAGTGTGTGTATGTGTATGTGTGTGTGTGTGTGTGTGTGTGTGTGTATCCCAAGCATTCTCGATATCGGGAGGCCCTGTTTCAGAAGAATGAAATGGAAGTTCCTGGGACACAGTCGTCACCAGTTTCTGGAAGCTCCCCACATGATTTTATATGTAGCAGTTTTCAGAACCACTCCTGAAATGAAGTCCTTTAGAAACCTCTCGGTCTTCATCCATACATCAACTGTGACTGCAGAGTAATTTTGTGAGTTGTTTTTTTCCCACATTCCTATAATTTAAAAATAGTTCTTAAAATGATGCTGGTGGTTTTCTCTAAAAAGAAACATTTGCATATATGTGATGATCTAGCGTTGGAACATCTAACCTGTTTAGAGTTCAGCAGTAATTTCTAAAGGTTCTCTTTTACCGAATTTAACTTGTGAATTTATTAAAGTGTCCTCAACTGCTCACCCTCAGGGTACGTAAGAATGCGCCTCTGCGTTCCCGGGAGCAAACTGCAGATCAGCATTTTAAACGCTGCCTAAGATCCTCTGTGCGTGTGGTTTTTTTTTTTTTTTTAAATTACCATCATAGATCAAGTTTATGTTAATTGTATGAAAAAGCAACAGAAATCATCAGTAACATTTACACAACTTTAAGTAGTTAACCTAGTTCGGAGGCAGCACAATTGTTCAATAGTCAGCACCTCGGAGTAGGTAGAACATGTGATAAAGCCCTTCCTCCGACCACTTTTTGCAAGAACAGTTGGGTAACGTGTGTGTTGATGCTGTGGTTGTGGTGATGTGCTCTAAATCAAATTTTCCTCAAACTTAATGGAGATGTTTCTGTTATATATGTTTCTCTTTTCTTCAGAAGGTCCATGCAGGCGTGGAAAGGTCACTGAAGTGACAGAATAGAGCAGGCACGTGAATCTCTGGTGCCAAATGACACACCTAAAAACACAGAAGAAATGCCTGTACTTTAAAATCTATATAAGAAATCTACATTTATTGAGTGCATGGTTCAATACTTTATTGACTGAACAATAAGCCCATCTTTTTTTTTTTTTCTTGAAAAGAAAGCTCAAGAGTAATGAGAGAGAAAGAAACATATCTTGGCAAGGAGCTGCTGTGACTTCCTCAGGGGCTAGGTAGCATTTTCTGTCTAAATCACACACTACTTGTCTACCATTCCATGTTGCCTTTCTGGATAAGTGTATGATTTCATCAATAAAAAGTGAATAACAGATTGGGATTTTTTTTTTTCTTTAGTGAATCTATGATTTTAAATAGAAGCTAGGTTTAGTTGAACAGAGGTCAGTACTACAGGCAACCTCAGAGAAGATCTGTGATTAATTGAAAGCCCATGAAGTGTTCATAGTGAACTGATCTTCCCGGGATTGGCGGGGTCCCCGCACACCCATTCTCCCCGCCCTCCCTTGCGCTTACTAGCTGATTTTCCTGTCACCGTGCTGGACCGCTCATGACAAGTCCACCGTTGACAAATTAGTCCTAGTGTGTTTATTTTTATTCAATCACTCCTCCATAAGTTTCTCTCTTAAATACTCTTAAATCTTTTAGGACATTCGAGGCATTTTTTAAATTGTACCATGTGATGTTTAGTTTTATGAGCCACCTTGACGGGGCTGAGGGACACTAGATCACTAGCAGGTGTAATTTCTGTGCATGTCTGTGAGGGTGTTTTGGGAGGAGCTCAGCCTTTGAGTCTGTAAATTGAGTAAAGAAGACCCCCTTGACCAATGCATGTGGGTGTTATTGGACCTACCGAGGGTCTGAACGGGGCACACTGCAGATGCGGGTGAATTTGCATTCCCGCTGGTATGGGGACAGCTGTTTTCTCCTGCCTGTGGATCTGTGCCCCTGGTTCTTGGTCCTTTAGACGTGAATTACATCACTGGCTCGCTGCTTGTCCAGTTCGAAGATGGGAGATTGGGCTTCCTAACCTCCATAAGCAGGACAGCCAGTCCCATATTCAAGCAGTCCTTCTCTTTTCCTGTCTCTATACACATGTATATATATATTATATATATATGCATATATATAATATATATATACTTTATATATATAATTATCTCTTTAGGTGTTTTATGGGTTGGAAGATTGTTTTAAAACGATTATATTTCCCCAACAATAGTTAAATGAAAAATTTGAAATCATAATCTATTATTGCTTTACAGAAGAATTGGAGGTGCAGGAAAGATCCGGTAACTGGCCTGTCAGGGCTCACGAAGTCGTGACGAGAAGTTGCAGCTTCTACTTCCGGTGTAGGACACTGCCCACACTGCTCAGGGCTCCTGTCTGCGTTTGAAAGCTTAATTGTTTCTGAATGTTCTCAGTGCGATGGGCTAATCAACCCAGAAGAGGAGGTGTTGTTTTTTTTTCACGCTTCACTGGAAGCGAATAAGCATGGTTTGACTTCTAAGGTTATTGACATTTCCTAAGTGGTAGCTGCTCACTGCAATGTGTCCAGACTTGTTTAGCGGACTTAATGAATATCTAATCATTTCCACATTTCGAGGGTGCCGAGTTAGGTCAGAGAAAGGGAGAGAAAAAGAAAAAGGAGGGGGCAGAAGCCCTGCTCACACAAACCGATTGAGTAATACCGTTTTAGCTGTTGCAATGGGATATGCCATGAAACATACCTGTAAGATTAAAGCATATAGGTGCATTCATTTTAATGAGTGAAATGCAAAGAAGTGATGCGTAACTACAGGATTAAGAAGTAATAAAAAATAGATAGTAATAAATGCCACACCACAGTAGCCAAGACTGCTCAGGGGAAATAGGTTTAGAGTAAAAACACGATGGGCCAAACAATCTAACTTGTGCCAATATACTCTGTAAATTACCAAAAAGAAAACAAAAACTCCCCAAAAGGTGACTAGCCAATTTCTAAAATATCTTAGATGAGATCACAAGAAAGTGAAGGTTGGCTGAATCCATCTGTCATGAGACAGTACTGTGTAGATGTCTTTAAAGATGCTGCTTTTGTGTTTATACTCATTAAAGCAAATTCTTACAAAATATCTAAGGAAGGAGGGCTCCTAACCAGCAATCAAGGGACTGAGCTAGATTAGGTGGTTGTCTTTTAATCCCTTTTGCTGTTATACTAAGTTTTAGAAAGAGTGAAAGCCTAAGGAGAAAAGGATTTGAATGGAAAATTACCCTCATTATAGCGTGTGAGCTTGCCTGAATTTTAAAATATTTGGACTTTGGGGGTCAGGGTGAGGTTGGGGATGATGTAGGAACAGTAGAGATAATAACCTTACTTAAATGATTCAACCAAAAAGTTTTGTCTATAATTTACTCTTGGAATATGTGTTTGTCAAACATAATATCACATATCAGGAAAATGATGCCTATTTCATATCAGTGTGACCATTATTAGATAAAATGGAAACAATGATTTGAAGAAATCTTTTACTTTTTTTTTTCCTTTTTTTGTATTTTTCTGAAGTGAGAGGGAGGAGGCAGAGAGGCAGACTCCTGCATGTGCCCAATGGGGATCCACCGGTATGTCCACCAGGGGGCGATGCTCTACCTATCTGGAGCTTTGCTCTGTTGCAACTAGAGTCATTCTAGCGCCTGAGGCGGAGGAGGTCATGGAGCCGTCCTCAGCGCCTGGGGCAAATTTGCTCCAATGGAGCCTTGGCTGCAGGACGGGAAGAGAGAGATAGAGAGGAAGGAGAGGGGAAGGGTGAAGAAGCAGATGGGTGCTTCTCCTGTGTGCCCTGACCAGAATCAAACCTGGGACTTCCACACACTGGGCTCACGCTGTACCAGTGAGCCATTTAAATTTAGGCAAATCAAAATTAATAAGTGTTATGTTCCACTTCATCGCAACTTAAAAATGGTTTTGTCCTGTATCGATTTATGTGCCTGTAATATCAATAAGTTGTACCTTAAACTCATAAGTTTCACTTATATATCGGGTTTCTTCATAAACTTACGGAGCATATATCCCCAAATTGGAAATATATGGAAGTGTAAAGCAGCGAGAAAAATAAATAGTATTTTGTTAAAATTTATTTCTTTGAACATTTATTACTTGACAGAGTTGGAAGAAAATATGAAGTTATAAAAATATTTTGTAAATATGAATGGACTAATAGCCTTTAAAATTCTTACTTTTGAATTGTCAAACTCATCCATGTTGATAATAGAGAATATAACATAAAATATCAATATTTTTGGTAAATTTGATAGTGGCAAAATACTTTATCACTTAAAGAAAATTCAAAGTAGTTCTGCTTCTCAGAGTCACATTTTAATTATTGTAAACTAGCAGAAAATAAAAACCAAACAAACCATGATTGGAGGATGAGCACAGTAAAGACTCAGCAAAGCCACTTTCTGGCATGGTGTGCACAATTATTTCAGGGGTAGATGCCCATGTTAGAACATAGAGAAAAAAATTAAAGAAAGTAAATCACTTTATATTCATCTATCCAAAATAGCCATTAATAGTATATTTGCATTTTGTGTATTTTCATTGAGTATTTTTTCTGTGGCCAAACTGCAATCAGACAGCAAGTACAATTTACACAGTGCTTTTCTCACTCCATATTGTGACAACTTTCTCATGCCATCATTTTTATCACATAAAACAGTCTTTTATATAGACCTGCCCTAACTAAATGAACTATTTTTCAGTTGTTGAACATTTGACTGATTTCCATATTATCACAGATTGTTAGTATGGTAACAAGATTTCAGTGGAAATGTTTATACATATTATTATAGCTAAATATGTGAGAACCTCCTTGCTATCAGAATTAGAATAATTAGGTGGCATGTGTGTTGGTCTCTCCAAATGGACCCTGACATGCTCCCCAGCTTTAGATCCTTCTACCCACTTACGAACGTGTCTAGAGAATGTTTTACTTTAGTTGCTGGAGTGACTATAGGCATGGAATTTTTTAATATATTTATGAATCAATTATATTTTATTTTCTCATTGGCCTATTTATTATTCTATTTTTCTATTTTTCACATTTATTTTGAGAGTATATATGTTTGTGCATGTACAAAGATAACATTAACCTTGACATATTTTTCCATTAATTCTCTTAATTTTAGTTTTGTTTATGTTCTTTCTTGGCATTAAGAAGCTTTGGTATTGTGTGCTTATATCCTCAACATTTTCTTTTTGTGATTGCTTTTGTTGTTGAAGTAATTACACATTGCTTCCAATTCAGCAATAAGTTACATATTTCTTTAGATTTTATTTTAATAACATTTCAATATTTCCTCTTTTGAAACTTATTTTGTTAACGATGGTAACACTGTTAAATGATATATTTCTTATCCATTGCTTTGGGATGGTTCCTTCAGCAACCAATCAATGATTTTAGATAGTTAGGGACCACCGCTTCATGGCAGATTCTATTAATTTGCCTATTGAACCTGGGACTGCAGCAGATTATCACTGTAGTGAATTATTATAACAGGTTGTTTTGTACAACCCTGCTTTAATTATTTTATAGCTTACAATCTACTTCAAAACCCAGAAAGGCATGTCCCTCTTTCATGCTCTTCTATTTCCAAATTTCCTTAGCTGTTATTGCCATTTCATTCTTCCCATAAAGTTTATAGGTATAAAAACACAACTATCATAAAGCAATAACGAATACCAGGGCTTTTCAGTGTTAACCACGGGGAAAAGTGACCCGACCTTGGGCCGACCACAGTCAGGGTACAAGGCGTGAAGCCTACTGTCTGTATGAAAGACACAGACCACAAAGGAGCAGGTGGCTTTGACTTTGCTCTGCTACACGTGGGCATTCTGAGGAGACCAAGGTTCTGACCTCTCTAACAGATTCCTGCCATTAGCTTGGCTTCACATAACTGGAAAAGTGAAAGTAATTTGACTGTACCGGTGGAACCCGGCTGGCCTCGGGCAGACTGGCATGCATTTCATTGGTATGCATAGTATGGACCGCTATAACCCTGCTTCCACCTTATGAGGAGATAGGGACTCGCTTCTTATTACAGAAGAAAAATAATGCGGGTCTCTCATGCAGAGCATTCTGAAGCTTAGCTGTTCAACCACTTAAGCCCACTCTTGAATAATAAATTAATAACAATATTATGCTAATAAGGAACTATATTACTGGCTTAACAAAATGAATTTACCTACTTTGGAAGCAGAGCAGGTGGTTTAATGTATCAGTAGAAGATTATTCTGAGGGGGAAATAAAAGTTCTATTAATCAAAACTTTTATCTTATAGGACAGGTAATGTTTAGTTGGCCAACTATACATTACCAAGTCCCTGTCTTAGATGTTTTCTTGTAAATAAAATTATAATCATAGACTCTAATATTTGTATGTTACCTTTTGCAAAATGTTACCATTGCATTTATTTCATTCAATAGAGAGATTACTGTCAGAATTAAAAGCGTTTTTTAAAGATGTTTTTTAGACTAATGATAACAAGACAAGAGTAAGTCTTCTAGTTATTTGTCTAGATACTAATTCAAAACAGGCTTTATACAGTTCTTTTTTATTTTTTTATTTATTCATTTTAGAGAGAGAGGAGAGAGAGAGAGAGAGAGAGAGAGAAGAAGGGAGGAACGGGAAGCATCTACCCCCACATGAGACTTGACCAGGCAAGCCCAGGGTTTCAAACTGGTGACCTCAGCATTTCAGGTTGACACTTTATCCACTGTGCCACCACAGGCCAGGACATTTTATATAATTATAATACATAGTTTTCCGATGTTATAAAGGTTCCTTATATAAGAAAAAAAAATAAGTACCTTAAAGACAAGCTGTCCTGGTTGGCAGAGGGCGAGAGCTGAGCTGGTGCTGGAGACAGATCTATGGGAGGAGTCCGGGGTGCCTCAGGCAGAAGGATGCTAATTTTGTTCTATTGGATTTTACTGTAGCTCTCTTTTCCCTTTATTTAAATCATTTTTTATTTTTCAATTACAGTTGACGTACAATATTATATTCGTTTCAGGTGTACACCCCACTTATTAGGCATTATATAATTTACCAAGTGATCATCCCAATAAATCTCGTTTACTGTCGATATTAATATATTTTGCATGAGATTTATGTGATCAATTTATCCTGTGACCTGAACTAATTTCCCCCGTATATTTTATCAGAATACGTGACTCTTTCTAAATTCAGATTCATTTCTCATCATTTCCATATATGTTTCCAGACATATTAGGTCTTAGAAAAAATTTTTGAGCATCTAGAGAAAAAAGTAAAACCAAAATATTAGCATTGTTTTTCCTTCCCGTTCCTCCGACAAATAAAGCCAGGTTATTTAGTTATGCTATTGTGTGTCTCTAGCGTTGATTGGATTCTTCAGTGAAATGGCAAATGGATTACATTTTTTTGTTGTCTGGCCTTCATTGCCCTATTGCTCTTTTGATAATATTTGCCTGTGACAACCAGTTCTTTGTCATTAACACGTCCAATCATGGGTAAGAATGTTTTCATGATGGTGAGTGTGAAATGAATGAGCCACAGGTGTGGCAGCTCCACAGGATCGCTTTTCATTTCAAATTCAAAGAAAGCAGCTGGGTGGGCACCTATCAATTTGCATATGAGTGACCGATCTATATGGGATTCTCAATAAAAATCATTCATAAGTAAAGTGTCCATTGGCAGACTGTATTCCAGTTCTCTGTTTATAGATAAGTTATCTTATAAGGTGTTACTTATTGTGACAGTCATAATCGGCAAGAAATTTTTAGGCAGGGAATTCATGTAGCGTGCCTGTGGCCATCAATACGAAATTCTTCATGTTATGTCATATGCTTTGCAAGTTGAAGGTGTAATTAAGTGGTCTTACAAACAAGATATCGATATGACTGTCATTTATTTTGGAGTGAATTGTTGATTTACGTGTTTCCAAAACATACAACTGTGTTTATATTTACAGATCTTCCTTCCTTTTTTTGCTTCCTTCCTCCTTTTTCTCTCTTTTTCTTCCTCCCCTCCCCTCTCCTCTGTTCCCCACCCCCTCCCTCAGTACCAAACTTGTTTTCTGAAGTCACTCTACAAAACATAATATTAGTATAACTTGAATCAATCACTTTTTGGAAAACTTTTTAACGTATCGCTCCTTCTGGAAAACTGAAAAGGTTACTGAAAGAGTTGAATAGAATTCCTACATATATATTCTATATATCTCAAGGGTCCTTTTAAAGACATCCTCTGATTTTTAAACCAATGTAAAACATTGCAGCCTTTTTGGTTCTCTTAGTCTACATCATAGATACATAGTTTGTGTTGGTTAATCTGTTCACTTCCTGTGTGCCTGGGATTTTCATTGCTGTTATTCATTCGTTATTAGAAACAAGAGCAAGAGAGGCCTTCAGAGAGGGAGCAGGGGCTGGTCAGGATAGGTCAGGAAAAGCCCTGTGGGCCCCGGGCCAGGCCGGGACTGTTACTCTGGGTGGAAAGGACAGCCCCTGAAGGAGCAGGAGCCGGGAGTGTGCCGAGTGGCACTCGAATGCAGAAGCACCTATTGCTTCTGAGCTGAGAACTGCCTGCAGCTGGCAAGATAAGAGCAGGAAGACCTGGACCCGCATGGGGACTGCGCAGACGCTAGCCGCTGGCAAATTTGGGGTGCGTATTGATGGCAGAAGCAACAGAATTTCCTGGCAGTTTAAGAAGATGGCTGCAGAGAACAGAGGAGCCTAGAATGTTTCCAGGGCTTTGATCCTAACCTTCTAAACGATGGTTTTGCTTTAAAAGAACATCCGGCAAATTGTGGGTAGAGCGGATTGTAGGAATATAGTTTTTCAGTGTGGAAAAATTTAAGTGTGGGCTATCTGTTCGCCATCCATGTGGTTATTTTCCACATGGTGGAAAATAGGTGAATTTTAAGGTCAGGGAGAGTTCTGTCTGGGAAATTTAAATGTAGGAAATAGTCAATAAAGGGTTCGTAAATCATAATCTGGATAGAATTTCCTACAGAGAAAAGAGAAGGGTCCAAGCTCTCCACGCTGTGAGGAGAGGTGGGCTCAGCAGCACGTAAAGGAAGACATGGTGGGAGGGGATTCTGACAGGGTTGTGCGGAGAATCGGGGGGGGGGGGCGGGCAGCCGGGGGCGGGGCGTTCTCCTTGCTGGCCCCTCTTGTAGGAATGAGGGGCTGACCACTGATTGTAGCCATGTGGTGTTTCTCTCTCTCTCTCTCTCTCTCTCTCTCTTTAAAATTTATTCATTTGAGAGAGAGAGAAGCATCAACTTGTTCCACTTAGTTCCATTTAGTTGTGCACTCATTGATTGCTTCTCCTACATTCCCTGATCAGGGATCAAACCCACAACCTCTGGTGTGCTGGGTCAACACTTTATCCACTGAGAAACCCGGCCAGGGCCTGGAGGTTGTTCATGATCATTAGGGAATAAGACATAATTACGTACTGAATGAAAACCTCTCAAACTGCATTTAGTGACTTTCTTCACCTCGAGAGTTCTTATATCAGTTTAAATTATTTTTGCAAGTATTTGCTCTTCTTACTGCTCAAAAGAAACTATGAGGTGTAACCCATCATTCTTGCCACCATATATATATATATATATATATATATATATATATATATATATATTATATAATGTATATATGTGACAATTTATGTCAGAGAGCTTAAGTGACTTGGTCATTTATTACATGGCCAGTGAGTCGCAGAGCTAAGATTTGACTTTGAGAAATCTGATTTCAAGTCCACAGTCTTAAGCATTGAACTCTGCCTGCCAGGAGGTAAAGGAAAGCAAAGATCACATTTGTATAGGATTTTACACAGTAGGGAGGAAAAGGAAGCAGCAAAAGATCGCCTTGAAATTGTTAATGAATGATCTAGTTTTTTTCCAAAATGTTTTCACCTTTTGTAAATAGTTGCAATAAAAGCAATTTGTGACTGTCTTTTAATAAGTTCCCTAAAGAGTAAATGTTGGTAAAAAATAATCATCCTCTTGTCGGTAGTAAGTGAAAGTAACAGGAAGTGAGGGCAATGGGTGGGGCTATTGAAATGCATAGAATTGCTGGTTTTCAGTTCTGGCTGGGTGGTTCCGTGGTAGAGCATTGGCAATACGTGTAGGTGTCCCAGGTTCAATCCCCGACCAGGGAACACAGGAGAAGTGCCTATCTGCTTCTTTACCGCTCCCCCTCTTACTTCTCTTTCTTTCTTTCCCTCCCACAGCCATGGCTCAATTGGAGCCAGTTGGCCTAGGCACTGAAGATGGCTCCATGGCCTCAGACTCAGGCGCTAAAAAGAGCTAAGTTGCTGAGCAACAGATCAATGGCCCCAGATGGTCAGAGCATTGCCCTCTAGTGGGCTTGCCAGGTGGATCCCGGTCAGGGCGCATGGGGAAGTCTGTCTGCCTCCCCTCTTCTCACTGAATAAAAAAGAAAAAAAGAATTGCTGGTTTGCATAAGTGTTAAGCCTCAACTTGGATAGTCTTAGAAACTAAAGACTGTCACTGATAGCAAAATCATAATCCAATGACCACTAATATCATTTCTCCCATCAGTCACATCTACTCTGAGGGAAAGGGCCAGAACTAAAAACATATTCCTTACTAATAAGCATAGTTAAAGGCTTTAATCCTATTATATACTATTTCCTCACACCTCCTCTTCTTATTAGTCTTGTTTCATTATTTCTATAATTAATAAACTAATTAATTAGTTAAAAAAAATCAAAGTTTGATCTAATATACCCTTATAAAAGTCCATTTGCTCAGACTGGAGTAAACTGCATGCACTAACTTTAATTTCTCTGGCCAACTGAGGTCACAACTGGAGCAAAAATAATTGATTATTTGAGTTGTGAAATGCTGATTTTTTAAATTTTATTTTATCTCTAAAGTCATTGGAACTTCCTGTGTTTTATATGTGTGTGTGTGTGTGTGTGTGTGTGTGTGTGTGTGTGTGTAAAAAGGGAAGGATGACTAGGGGGATGAGTTAGTACATCACTGGAATGCTACTGTCAAGAGGTGGTTAGCCCTGCATCGTGAAAATAGTAGGAGGCCTGTGTGTGTGTATGAGGGAGGGGGAAGCACAAACGTCTGGCACATGTCCAACGCACTAAGCATTTTCCTCGCTGTTCTAGGACATGAGAAAGTGACCAATAAAGGCCTTCCCCTAGAATCATCTTTTCTCATCTCTATTATTCTACCACAAGTCTCATCTCTCTCTCTTTCTTTTTTATTAGACTTTATTTTGTAGAGAACTTTGAGGTTCATATAGCAAAATTGAGAGTAAGAGGTCCATAGATTTTTTTCCCCATATACTCTCTGTCCCCACCCATGCATAACCCCCCTCATGATCAACATTCTCGCCAGAGCGGTACGTTTCTTACCACTGATGAACTTCCGTTGACACGTCCTTGTCAACCATAGTCCATAGTTCATACGAAGGTTCACTGAGTTTGAAAACATGGATCATGACATGTGTCCACCCTGACAGTATCAGCCAGAGTAGTTCTATTGCCCTAAAATTCTCCATGTTCTTCCCACTCATTTAACTTGCAGAGTGGGGTCGGGGCTGTCTTTTTTCTTGCCTCCTCACCCTGCTGCTGTCTGGCAGTTGCTTCATTTCTGATGGCTGGCTTTAGTGATCCACAGCCCTGGGACCAGGCCATTTTCTGGGAGCAGAAATACAAAAAAGATATTTTTTTCTTCTCTTTGGACTCAGCATTGAATTAAATTTGGTTAAACTGTCTACCGGTCAGATATTTTAAACCTTATTTATTATGGCCAGACTTCAGTTTCAAGATCCACTTAAGAATTGTAAGGACAGAATGTGTGTCTTCTTGCTCCTCTGATTGAGTTTCTCTCATTGTTTTTCCGGGTTTTCCACTTCTATTTTAATTCCCCAAACCCAAGAGCCGGGACTCTGCTCCTGAACTCTATTCCTCGTGATAGCCTCCAGTCACCATTGCACAGTACTGCTGTTCGCAGCCACTCCTCTGTGACCATTGGCTCACTGCAGTCATGGTCCCTGATCACAGTCTGCTGGTGACCTGGGTTTACTTGTGCACTCACCAAATATGTCTTTATCAAGAACCTGTTGTGTATAAAGTGCTTCACTAGGTCTAGGGGGCTACACGTATGAATAGAGCAAAGTGCCTTAATGGACTTGTAACCTAGAATAAGTTACAGAAAGTGGCCTTGGCCACCTTCTCATTCTGAATTATGAGGGATTACCATATAGTCTTGATTTGAAGTCCTTCTTTAAGAAAATTATGTAATATATAAATACATATTTTTTTGTGTGTGCAAGAGAGAGGACAGATAGGGACAGACAGACAGGAAGGGAGAGAGATGAAAAGTATCAATTCTTTGCTGTGGCTCCTTAATCTCCTTACTTGTTCATTAATTTCTTTCTCATATGTGCCTTGAATAAGGGGCTATGGCAGAGCGAGTGACCCCTTGCTCAAGCCAGTGACCCCCTCCTCCCCCCACACCAGCCAGCGATCTCAGGGTTTTTAACGTGGGTCCTCCACATTCCAGTCCAACGTTCTATCCAATGTGCCACCACCTGGTCAGACTAAATAGAAAATGAAAATAGAAAGGTAAAAAATAAAAAGTCTTTGACACACCCACACAATACACATGCACCCATACCCTCATTTCCAAAATTGAATATATACCGTTTTGTTAGTTTGGTTTTTTTACTTTCAAAAATATATTTATGTATATTCAAGAATATACTCATTTAGATAAAAAAAACATTTATATTTTTATGCAACAATTCTACTTAAATCATCCTTTTGGATTTAAGCTTGTCTTAGTTTTATATTACTTAGATTTTTGAATGCTTCCAGAGATAATCAAATCAGCACATTAAACCTAAATCTAAACTTCTACCTGTTAAATTATGAATGTGTGGTGTTGGTTAATTTGACAACTTCCATATTTTAAAACCCAAATAAATTATCCATGTAAGGTGACTTAAAATAAGAGAGCATTTTTATTTTGTTGAAAAGCCTTAGGTAGAGGGGGAGTTGTTGATAAATATTTTTGATGTCTTTGGAAAAAAGTCAGCCTGATAATGATAACATTTTTCGGGGGGTGCAATTAAAAGTAGCTGTGAGTATTTAAATAATAAGGAGAAAATACACGCAACATTGCAACACACAAAGACTGGATGTGAGCTGGTTCATCCTTGCATGAGGGTTGAAATACTTGCACAGCATACAACACATTCAGCCCTGAAAATTAAGTCAAAGTTCAAGTATTTTCACTTCCCTGGAGCACATTAATTATAGGAAAGAGTCAGACCATATTTTGTTATGCATTTCTTAGATTCAAGTTATAAACCTGAAATACTCCACTCTTGCTCTTGCTGAACATTATTGACCTACTGTTGAATTATGTCATTCTACTAAAACGGATGAAAGAGAAAATAGCAAAGTAACTGATAATTGAATGATGGATATTGTAGTGTAATAGAAATGTGAAATGTTTAGAACTAGATAGATTTATGTATCAATGCATTTTTATGTATCTATCTGTCTGTCTATCTATCTATTTTAGTTAGCTTTAGTGGTGAGCATTCCATGGTAATCCTAACTTACATAACCTGTCTAATTGCATATAAGAATTGAAAAGAAAAATACATATTAGATAGGAAAACCAGTGTAAACAGTAGAGTTTCTAATTTTGAATGACATATTACATTTTCAGGTTTATAGAAGTTCTCAGGTTAGAAATTATACAAAACTTTGGTGCCTACCAAAATAATTATTTGGTAGAATGTACATTAGTGTTAATAATTTTTCCAAGTATCAAATTGTCAATTTGTAAGGTTATTATAATTCACTGGATAGATATAAGTGAATAATCATATTGTCCCCTAATAATCATATCATTTTACAACTTCTGTACCTGGTGAGTATGTTGGCATGGGCTTTTATTAGCTCTACAATCTAGTTGGATGGGTAATGTGCCAATCCTTGGTGAACATGTATCCTCTTTTAGGGAGCATTCATTTGAGCCAGGGTTGGGGGACAGCATGATTAGTTTGTATCAGGGCTGTAAACAAGAATCAAGAAAAAAAAGGCTCACAATGTAAACAATGTTCAGAAAGAAGAACGAGAATAAGACTCAGGATAAAACGACCAGACCTAGCTTTGAGTTGGGAAATCATAAATCAAGACCAGAGGTGGGTAGACTCCAGAAAATGTTTCAAGGTCACCAAGTATAGGAAACGGATCATTAAGTCTGAGAACAGATTCTTCTTTCTGGCCACAGATCATGTTAGCAGCATTGTCCCTGGGATCTCTAATAATCCTGCCATCTTGTTCCTGCGCCATGAACTGAAAAAAGAACTTTGAAATAGTCAACATTTATTAGGAGGGTTTTAAAATATATTCTTAAATTTACACATCACTTTTCATGTAACCCTTATCTCTTTTATGATCGACCTCATCTAAATTTTCTGGAAGTTACTTGGGAAATTAACAAGAAGATATTGAGTATATCAATAATATTTTAGAGCAAGCATTAAAATGCAGTGGAGTGCAGTAATAGATTTTTATGGGAGATATTATTTAGCTTTTCCTTATAGCTTCCAGTTATTTTTTCATGTACAAGGAAAATGTTTAGAAAGTACAATAGATGTCCATTGCTCCCCCCAGCTCAAACGCCCCAGCTCTAAAACAAGAATATGACAAGTTCAAGGGAGTCTGGGGACCAAATGAAGAGGAGGCTATCATCTAATCATGTATTTGTACATTCCCTTCTAGAGAGCACCTTGAGAAATTCGACGGTATGTAGTGCAGAGGTTTGCGAGGCAGCCCCTGGAGTCACAGAGACTGGGGTGTGACACTTGCTTTTGTCACCATTTCCCCGTGTGATCTTGTATAAGTGATTCTAAGCTTTACCTGCAAGTTGGAAAAATGCTGACATCGACGCTACAGAGTTCCTCTGAGCCACATAGGTGCTAATGAATGTCACGTGTGTAGAAGCATAGGGGAAGTTCTATCCAAAGCACTTCATACATCCCTATTAATATCTCAGTCATCCGGAAACCTAACTCTTTCATCATCTAAAAAACTTGATTTCCCACGGTCAAAAGGGAAAACCAAAATATTGGGTGTGCCACTTACGGCCTTTCTAGTCTGCTCCAAAATTCTCTTTCCATCCTTACCTTGTGTGCCCCAAAGGATGTGGCTGTGTTAACATCACACACTTTCTGCTTACAGTTCTATCACCAATTCTCAGCGGGCTGCTTTTGAGAAGCCATGATCTATTTGCATACAAGTTTTCTTTGCCCAGATAGCTTCTAAATCAGGGGTCCCCACACTTTTTACACAGGGGGCCAGTTCACTGTCCCTCAGACTGTTGGAGGGCCGGACTATAAAAAAAAAAACCTGTGAACAAATCCCTATGCACACTGCACGTATCTTATTTTAAAGTAAAAAAACAAAACAAAACGGGAACAAATACAATATTTAAAATAAAGAACAAGTAAATTTAAATCAACAAACTGACCAGTATTTCAATGGGAACTATGGGCCTGCTTTTGGCTAATGAGATAGACAATGTCCGGTTCCATATTTGTCACTGTTAGCTGTAACAAGTGATATGACACGCTTCCGGAGCCATGATGCGTGCGTCCCGCATCACCGGAAGTAGTACTGTATGTGAGCAATGCCAAGCTTTGAGGCGCCACCACATACAGTACTCCTCTCACTGACCACCAATAAAAGAGGTGCCCCTTCCGGAAGTGCGGCGGGGGCCCGATAAATGGCTTCAGGGGGCCGCATGTGGCCCGTTGGCTGTAGTTTGAGGACCCCTGTTCTAAATGTTTTCAACCTTACTTTTCACTCTCCGTACACTAAGATCCAGCTCATTCTCACCTCCTATGTAAGAGGTAATTCTATGTAAACCTTCCCCAGTCCCTCCAGTCAGATTAAATTAGTTTCTCCTTCGTGTTTTTATGTAAATTTTTAAAATATCCATTTGTATTTCAGTGTCATAACCAGTATTATGATTACCTGTTGATGTGCATATCTCTGTGAATTCCTCATTAGCTTGACAGCTTTACAGGTCCCATGTCCTGTGTTTTTCACAGTTTCTACGACACGATAAACATTCAGTAATGTTTTCAGAAGAAAATGCATGGATATTAAAAAAGCAATAGGAGATATTCACATTAGTCAACAAAACTTTAACAAGCATTGTTATGGGTTGGATGTTTGTGTCTTTTCCAAATTCATACTTTTTTTTTTTTTTTTAATTTATTGATTTTAGAGAGAGAGATACAGAAACATTCATCTGTTCCTACATGTGCCCTGACTGTGGATCCAACCCACAACCTTGGTGTACAGTCATCCCTCGCCATATTGCGGTTCATTTTTTGCAGTCTTACCGTATTGTAGATTTTAAAATTGTATATATCTGATTTTGTATCATGGATTTTCCACTATATCGTGGGATAGTTTGGTATATAAGTAGGTATTTTTTATATATTTATTATTTTAATTATTTCTGGGGCAAAATAAGTGTGAGAAAGGTTAATAACAGTGTGAGAAAGGTTTTTTTTAAGAGCGTAGGGAGGGTTTATAAAGCCTTAAAATATATATAAATAATAAAATAAATATAAGGTTACTACTTCACGGATTTTTGCCTATCGTGAGGGGTTCTGGAACCTAACCCCGGTGATAGACAAGGGACCAGTGTATTGAGATGATGCTTTAACCAATCAAGGTATCTGGCCAGGGCTCCAAATTCATACACTGAAGCCTATCTTCTAATATGATTTGGAGGTGGGGACTTCAGAAGGTAGTTGGGTTTGTGTTAGGTCATGAAAGTCAGACTCTTTTGATGGAGTTAGTGCCCTTATAAGAAGATAAAACTGAGAGGTTTCTTCTCCACCCACACTCAACAGGGAAAGGTCCTGTGAACGCACAGGAGAAGGCAGTTGTCTCTCAGTGGGACCTTCCCAGGACCTGAATCCGCTGGCAACCTTGATCCTTGATCTTGGACTTCCCAGCTTCCAGCATTGTGAGTAATAAATGTCTGTTGTTTCGACAACGCAGCCCATAGCGTTTTATTGTAGCAGCTTGAGTAGATGAAGACAAACACATTATTCAGTGTTTTAACATCACATAGAGATACATTACATTTTCAAGGGAAGTTAATCTGTTATGGGACTGGAATCCTGAATAGAGCATACTACTGTTTTAACGTTAGAAGATGTTCATAGAGTGAATATAGACAAAATAAAGGAAACATTTTGGTGATCAAGGGGTCAAGACAGGCTGAAGGAAGACGTAAGAAATCTAGTTTATGATGTAGTGGGTAGTTAATAAATATTTGTAAGAGACTCACAGGGAATGGAGGCATCAGTTAAGAAAGGAAAACCCAGTAGCCTGCCCTCCACCAGACTCTAGCATTGGTGTGTCTTACTTTTTTGAAAGTGTTTTGCCACTAATTTCCCCCTATTTCTTGTCTACTGAAGAATGGAGGGTTAACTCCATCAGGTGTGACCTTCTACCTTTGCTCATTTCTATGGTAATTCTGTTAATTTAGTGTTCTAGTTAAACATCCATTAATTCCGAAGCCAGAACACGCTTTCGAGTGATCAAGAGGAAGATATAACTTGAATATTCACAAAGGCTCTCCGTTCCAAATAAAATTTATTGTTAGTCTTTAAAGGACCTAGAGGCACATCTAAATATTTCAAGCCAGTTGAATCTGTGTTCATGTATTTGACGATAGTGTATTTGACCCAAGTGTTTCATAATATCGTTGCATTTTAAGCAATTAACTTTTCACATATTCGTATGATCATGAATTATTCAGGTCATTTATTTTAATTAAAATAATACAACACCTTCAAATGATTAATAATTGGGTGTTTTCACAAAGTAAATTCAACTTTATTAAAAATAACCAGAATTTCAGTAATGAATGTTTAATCTACTTCTGCATAATAAAAGTATTACACAAAGTTATCTTCGTGAATAAATAAAAATATACATGGTCAGGATATGATCCTTAGCCTATTTTTATGTCACTATGAAGTGAATAGCACAATAGGAATTTTTGAAATTGATTTTTAGACAGAGAAAGGAAGGAAGAGAGAAAGAGAGAGAGAGAGAGAGAGGGAGAGAAACATTGATTTGTTGTTCCACTTATTTATGCACTCATTGGTTGATTCTTTCTTTTTTAATTTTTATTTAATTTTTATTTTATTTATTCATTTTAGAGGAGAGAGAGAGAGAGAGGGAGAGAGAGAGAGACAGAGAGGAGAGAGAGACAAGGGGGAGGAGCTGGAAGCATCAACTCCCATATGTGCCTTGACCAGGCAAGCCCAGGGTTTCAAACCGGCGACCTCAGCATTTCCAGGCCGACGCTTTATCCACTGCGCCACCACAGGTCAGGCCTATTGGTTGATTCTTGTATGTGCCCTGACTGGGGATCAAGTCTGCAACCTTGGCCTATTGGAATGATGCTCTAACCAACTGAGCAACTGGGTCGGGGCCTCACAATAGGCTTCCCACCCCCACCCCAACAAACAATGTATTGAAATCTCTGCTGTAGCTCAAACTAAGGCTCTGTTGGCCCTATTATCTTCCTTCCAAGTTTAGAAAAAAAAGAATAAAATAGCAGTTTTCTCAAAATGGAAACTCTGATGCCTCCCCCGACCCCCACACATAATCTGTGCTTTTCCTTTGAACACTTCACTTCATACATCAATGTCTACATTTATATCTCTTCCCTAGGTTGCCTTTCTTTTCATAAAACCGTCCTCCTCTATAATATCCCCCCTCCCATTCCTGTTTGAAGATGGGATATCTATGTATTTCTAGGAAAAAAAGCAACAATAATTTCATATTTATTACAGGGA
This sequence comes from Saccopteryx bilineata, assembly GCF_036850765.1. Lineage (NCBI taxonomy): Eukaryota > Metazoa > Chordata > Mammalia > Chiroptera > Emballonuridae > Saccopteryx > Saccopteryx bilineata. The sequence continues at coordinate 7,821,898 of NC_089495.1, forward strand.
TGACAACTCAGGAATAAAATGCGTCTACCACTGCATCCAAACAGTCCCAGATGAGGATCATTTTTATGCTTAATAAGTAGCTCTATTCACTCTATCTTGTTCGGTTTGTTTCATATGTTTCCCGGTATGGCGGTGGTGTAATAACTTTTGCCTCTAAAGTATGCTGTTGTTGAATTTTAATAAGACATCAGCTTGCAGTAAAGCTGAACAGATGCGATGGAAAAGGCTGATGTATCTCACAGGTCCCCATAAACTTCCGTTTCTAGCGCATAGGAATGGGCAGGAAGGATATCCAGGGCCACCAGTCACAGAGAAATCTGTTCCCAAGTTTCCTGTTTCCAGGCATGGCCATCCCCTCTGGTTTCACAGCGCGTGTTTCCTGTGGTGAGAAAGCTTCCGGAAAAAAAAAAAGAGAGAAAAAGGTTGCTCCTGGGTTGACTTCTGTGAATAATTCCTGGAAAAAAACCGCAGACCTGCCTTAACAGACTCAGCAGGTTCCACTGGCAGAGAGTCAGAAACTTGGTGTTAGGTTTCTCCGCCCTGTAGATGCTAACGTACCTTTTTGCTCAATGAGCTACTTAAGCATATGGAATGTAGAGTTCCACTCCGTGGATATGTCTTGAGCTAGCTGAGTTATAAGCATTTCAAGTACTTCTTTGAGAGTAGATCTTAAATAACCTAGTTCATAGCCCTAAAGATACTCACCTAACATCCTGAGGGTTACTCACCCATTGATTTTCAGCATAGGCATCGTACAACATCAATAAAAGATGGTATAAATGCTCAAATACTGTGTTCTTTAAAAACATGTTTGGGTGTTTTTAAAGGAAAATAAACTAGTTATAAATGTTAAAAAAATTATTATAGCCATTACGGAATTGGTTAACCATGAGATCCTGAGCTGTTACATCAGGAAGGCTAGCTACTACTGTGTTACACTGGAAACATCACAGTCATCAAAAATAAGCAAACAAACAATAAAAGCCACTTGGGTCAAAGGTTGGTCTTGGGTCAAAGGTTGGTTTTAGGTCAAAGGTTAGGGAGAACCTCCCCCCACAACCACAGAAGAACAGAAGAAGGGAGAGAAAATTGAAGAACAGAGGAAGAGAGTCAAAATGGCAGCCCTACCAACAGGAGGAACAGCACTGGATATTTTTCACCCCTCAGGGTGGTTCTGTTTGTTAAAGAGACATAATCACTGATGTTGCTTGTAACTTAAACCTCACGTAACTCCGTGATCTCCATAACCAGCCATCACATGGTAACATGTGTCACACTCACCTTCTGTAAACTGTGAAAGTGTACGAGTTGCATTAGCACACGAAGCAGCTCTTGGAAAGCATCAGAGAACAGTCCCAGCAGACAGAACCAGAGGGTCCCCAATTCCAGAGACGAGAGAGGAAGATATACGAGTTGCACATTCATCTCTGTGTCTTCTCTCAGGGCTTTGCCAAGCCAGTGGGTGGGGATGCAGAGCCTAAAGCTGAGGTGTGGAGCTCATGGAGGTCTCCTTGTGTCGGGGAGACAGAAGTGGATTTTGCCAAGCCAGTGGGTGGGGATGCAGAGCCTAAAGCTGAGGTGTGGAGCTCATGGAGGTCTTGTTGTGTTGGGGAGACAGAAGTGGATGCTGGGTGATCCCATAACTGACCTCCAGGGGAAAAAATGACCACGGAGAAGTGAGGGAGATCCAGCATGGCGATTACTGCTGAGGCCTCAGCCACTTCCAAGACTGTGTGATGTGCAGGAAGAGACATCCAGTGCTGAGCAGCAGGCTATAGTTTGAGATCTGAAGAACTGAGCAAATATTTCAGCCACTTATAGTTCTAAGGAAACTGGAGCAGTAGTGGAGAGATTAACAATTGGATAACCCAAAGGACCGTCAGGGATTTTCCATGAAGATCCCAGGAAGTGCATGGCTTAAGAGCGAGGTCTGTGCCCAAAGGGTAAAAGCTCACCAAAGGAAGTTCCAAATTTCACACAGCCCCAACCTTTCCTAGACTGGATCAGGATGAGCCACCGAAACATGATGTCCACAGAAAGATCAGTCCTCTCGTGAGGAAGATCATCAGCCAGAGCCTCTGCAATGTTTGTAATTAAAAATCACCAGACATGTCTATGAAACGCATGAAAACAAGACATAAATACAGAGGCTAAAAGTGTATTCAGGCCCTCGCCAGTGGCTTAGTGGTAGAGCGTTAGTCTGGTGTATGGATGTCCCAGGTTTGATTCCTGGTCAGAGCACACAGGAGAAGCAGCCATCTGCTTCTCCCACCTCCCTCTCCCTCTTCTCCTCCAGCAGCTAGTGGTGCATGGCCCAGGGGGCTGAGGATAGCTTGGTTGGTCTGAGCATGTCAGCCTCAGGTGCTAAAAATAGCTCAGTTCTGGAACACCGGCCCAAGATGGGTTTGCCAGGTGGTTCCCTGTTGGAGCACATGAGGAAGTCTCTATCTCTCCTCCTCTTCTTTTTTAAAAAAATAAACTCACAATTGATCTTGGTATTAACATAAACATGATAATTAATGTTCAAAAACAAAAAGGAGGAAAAAGATATAGGGAGACTTAGCAGAGATCTTGAGTCTATGAAAAATTTAACTTAAAATGTTAAAACTGAAGAAATAGAGTAATTGAATAGAAGTATTAAAGAAGTAAGCTTAATAATATATTAACTATGGAAGAAAAATATTACGTTAAAAAAACCCATCAAAATACTTTAAACACGTATAGAAATAAGATGGGAAATTCAGAAACAAGTGTGAAAGATATAGGGGCTGTACTGAAAAACATCTAAAACATGCATAATTTGGGTCCCAGAGTTAGTGGAGAATAAAACAGAAGCAATATGTGCAATAATATCGCCGGAGAGTGTTCAGGCGCTGGAAAAGACATCAACCTACAATTCAAGCAGCATTATGAACCCTAATCAGGAGAAACACAAAGAAAATCACACCTAAGTGGCTCATATAAAACTGCTGAACAAAGATAAAGATAAAAGTCTTCAATGCAGCCAGAGTAAAACACATTCTCCTCAAAAGAGAAAACTTAAGAGTAACAGCCTATTTTTTCCATAAAAATGTAACAGCAAGAAGGAAAAGGATATGCATTTTGTTTGTAATTCCCCCCCCCCAGGTTTATTGATGTGTCACTGATCTATAACATGTCACAGCTTTAAGATGTGGAATCTGATCTCTTGATATGTGTATATATTTAAAAATGATTACCACAGTGAAGGTTAGTGGACACATATACCCCTCACATGCTCACCCTGTATGTGTAGGTTGTATTTGTGTGAGGCGTTTGTGTTTCAGATTTAGTCGATTAGCAACTTTCAAGAAGATAACACAGTATTTTCATCTATAGTCATCACGCTATACATTAGATGCCTAGGACTTACTCATCTTATAGCTGGAAGTGTGTACCCGTTGGCCACTTTCACCCTGTACCCCACCCACCTTACCCCTTGCAAACACCAATCTACTCTGTTTCTGAGAGGTTGGTAGTTTTTAGATTCTACATACACGTGAGATCATACAGTCTTGGTCTTTTCCTGTCCAGTGACTTCACTTAGCATGACACTCTCAAGGTTCATCCAGGTCGTTGCAAATGCAGGATTGCCTTCTCCTTCATGGCTGAATACTATTTCATTATATAGTGATCTATATCTATATCTATATATCTATATCCTTATCTATGGCTTCCATCACATTTTCTTTATCCGTGCATCTGTCAATAGCCTCTGGTTTTTTCTATGTCTTGGTTATTGTCAATTAAGTTGCAGTAAACATGGAGGTGCTGACCTTATTTGAAGAAAAGGGTTTTATATCCATAATGTATGTTGGTTCCCAAACTTAGGATTTTCCCTGCTGACGTTTGAAATTGGCCCCCTTTACACGGAAGGCAAGGATAGACTGAGGAAGAGATGCAGGCCAGTCCAGATTGGCAGGCGGTAGTTCCACTAAGCAAGGGAACTCACCTCTGAGGCTTGTCTTGGGTGGCGGCAAGTGAGGAGATCTCTGCACTGCCCGCGAGAATCTTAAGAGCGTGTGCAGAGCCCTCAGAAGGGTTCAGTCACCAAAGCAGCTGGCCTCAATAACACGTTACCATCTCAGGGCTGTGTCTCTGCAGTGGCTCCTGGTGTGGGAACGGTGCGAAGAACAGACATTCCAAGGACACGGGAGGGACAGGGAGTCTCTGATTACCGGGGCCCAGCTTGTGGGGCAGTTGTCAGTCATGTCCCCTTCATGACCTCCTCCGGCAAAGTGGAGCAGAACAGCCAGACTGAAATACTGTATAATGTATGATTCCACTCACATGGAATTCAAAAACCACCAAAAATATATCCAAGGCCACCTTCGGAAGAGAGGGGCTAGGAGAAAGCAGGCATGTGGGGTGGAAGGCTGTGCTACATCCTGATCAGCGTGGTAGCATTCTGTGTTGAGTACAGGCAGGTACGGGCTTCTTGAATGACTGGAAGTGAAACCCTCCAAGTCTGGCTATTTGGACAGAGCGCGGGGCCCCTTGGCACAGCGGGTCAAGTGGAGTGGGAACAGCAGTGAGTGCATGCAGTGAGGGTCAAGGGACTTGGAGGTTGAATTTAGCGATTGAACCCAACAGCCTTAAAAACCAAGAAGTCTGAAGTATTTCTATTTTGGGGGATAAAGAGATTTTATAGATTGAGGTAGCTCACAGTTTCTTACTACCTATATACCAGTACAATGTAGATAGCATGGTTTATAGCATCTTATTTTACATGTCTGCTTGTATAAGTGGCTTAATCATTGTCCTTCATAAATCTTCATTTATTAAGGTTCTCCTATATCTGGTATTTCTAAGTTGCTCACCTTAGTAAAAACAGCAGTAATCACATCATAAAGTGTACCATTTCCTTATAGTCATTCTTTATCTAATGATAGAAGCTATGTTTTTTATCCTCCGTGCTCTAGAGAAATCGCATAAGCCAATATATTTTTGTTTCGTCTTGTGTTTTGCCGTAAATATGGCAAGAGGCTTCCAACCATGAGACAAATAAATATTACTCCCTTGAATTTCCATGTGCAAAAGGCAGTAATTAAGCAATCATTTTAAGTTATTAGAACATCAGCTAATGTTTTATCCGTGTGTGTCTGTGTGGAGGTGTAATTTGCACCATGTAAATCTGTTCTCTGTGCCATTTTCTTACCTAGCTGGAAGAAAAGTTTAGTGAGCACTAAGATTGTATTGGAAGTGTGCCGGTGAGCACGGAGCTGAGTGATCAGGAAAGAGTGCGGTGATCCAGAGAGTCTGTCACTGTCCCATCCAGACTACCATGTGTAGTAGTAAGCAGCTTCTACTTTATAAATACAGGCCATCGCTGCTATGATCGATACGCTGTATTTTACCTTGTAAATATTTTGAGATAAAACAAAATTAATTCTAAAATGGTCCTTCCCTAACTTCCCCTGTGAAATCCCCACGATCATTTGTGTGTATATCATTGCTGGCTGCAAATGAAATACACCTAGCGTCTTTTCAGCCACAACTCTATTCCTGGTGGCTTTCAGTGAGTGCCTTCTGTCGTCGGTTATCAAAAGTAAGATTACTGTAGTTGTAGAATGAGTATGACATAGACATGGATGAATACCAACACTGCAATTTCACACTTTTATTAAAATGGTGGAAAATTGTGTGCTAACTTATTTCACATCTTTTCTTCTTTGTTGCTTTGAACTCTTCCATGTCCTAGAATGAAGATAAAGGGAAAAGGGTCTAGTTGAATCACAACTGCTTTTTTTCCCCTTCGAAGTTATTTTGAATTTTCACAAACTCTAACTGTCCTGACACTATCTGAATGCTGACTGGGGAATACTGCCTGATCCCCCAGATGCTGAATGCCTCTGAACCACTGTATGGCCAGTAGGCACGGCCACTATCAAAGCAGCCCGGCCAGTGCAGGTTCGCATTGGATTCGGACAGTCGGTAAAGAAACAACGGAGCCACAAACTGGTGGGCCATAGTCTTTAATACTAGCTTGCACCCGGCGGGCAAGTAAAAACACACACTGGGCTCCAAAACCCACTCACATTCAGTGCTCACAAAGCTACTGACTTACCCGAGTTTCCTAGAATCAAAGGTTTCTAGCTCACCAGACTTATTCACCTCTGTTCTCCATCTCCTTCCTTCTCCCTGCATAAACTCTGAACTAACTGGCTTCTCACTCAACACTCCGCCATCTTGGCTGCTTCTCCTGGCCTCTTCCACGTGGCCTTTCACTGCTCTCTGCTCTCTAATGCTAATCTCAGGAACCAAGAGTGCAAACTCCCATTCTGCCCCTATTTTATAGTGTAGAAATCCAAACCTTTAATTCAATATACAAAACAGGGAAGTCTCTAATACAAAGTCACTTCTCTGAGGCATGATTGGATTGTACCACCCCACATCAAAAAGCGTGGGAAAGGCTTAATCCCAAAACCAAGCCCCAGGCTACAACGATCCTGCCTGCCCACAGCCTGCCCCCAACACACATTAATATCACCTGGGCAATGGCCTCCACGTGGGCAGCGCCATCTTTAACAAAGTGAGCATAATACATTTTATCCGCCCAACAACCACGCTCAGGAAAAATCAGAAAAGTGATGAGCTTCAGGCTAACTACCGCAGAGCAATTATGTGAATTACCAGGTATTGAAAAGGCTGTTATGAGTAGACATAAAATGATAAAAGCTACTCTACATATTCAAAATCAGGTCTACCTGTCCTCTTAAGGAATGGCCCATGTGTAAAATACAGCTTGGGTGCCATTATGAATTACTGTGTGGTTAGCCGCTGAATAAGTGTACTCCTAGACTCTTACATTATTGGTGTGTTTCTTTTATGTTGTTAAATATTCTTAATGAACAGTTGAATTGCATTTTACCTTAAACAACTAACAATGAACTAGAGAGAGTTCATGGTCAAGCTCTTCTTAGAAATATTTAAAATATAAGCTCTGACCTATAAATGGCACCGATTTTGGAAGTTTGGGGAGGCCTAGGTGAAGGGTCATATGGATTGACATGTTCGACTAAATGGACTAATTTTTCCGCATCCTTTGGGCTCTACCTGATATCCACAACATCTATTTAGTTAGATGAATAATCGTATTATCCACTGCATGTCCCCCCAAATAAATATGCTTCAGTTGAGTGTAAAAAGTGCAGAATTGCCGCATTTGCAATAGAATTATTATTTTCATTTTGATCTTATTAGTTCATTTACCTCAAGAACATATGAAATTTCAATACACATCATCCCCTGGGGTTCTCACCGTCAAACACAAGGAGGAAAGTGCTGCTACTCTTCTTAGGCGGATGCCCGGTGGATCCACGTGTGGTTCACGTGGGAAGGGGGAGAGGCCTTTTGTTTGGAGGGTTGGCTTCAGTTTCCCAAAATGCATTCTTTCCTGGAGTGAAACTAAAGATAGGCACCCTTTACAGTCAAGAGAGCCTTGACCCCTGGCCGGTTAGTTCAGCGGTAGAGCGTCAGCCTGGCATGCAGGAGTCCCGGGTTCAATTCCCGGCCAGGGCACACAGGAGAAGCGCCCATCTGTTTCTCCAACCCTCCCTCTCTCCTTCTTCTCTGTCTCTCTCTTCCCCTCCCACAACCAAGGCTCCATTGGAGCAAAGTTGGCCCTGGGTGCTGGGGATGGCTCTGTGGCCTCTGCCTCAAGTGCTAGAATGGCTCTGGTTGCAACAGAGCAACGCCCCAGATGAGCAGAGCATCGCCCCCTGGTGGGCGTGTTGGGTGGATCCCGTTTGGGCGCATAATGGAGCCTGTCTGAGTGCCTCCCCGTTTCCAACTTAAGAAAAATACAAAAAAAAAAAAAAAAAAAAAAAAAAGAGAGAGCCTTGAACTCTCTTATGATTCGAAAGCCAGGCCACAGCAAGGCCAGCTCACTGTACCTTAGAGATGTTGTTGCAAATGTCAGTATAAAACAGGTGTTGGATGGTGCATTCCTACATGCTTACAGCATTGATTAGGGTTCAGCTTTTCATTCCCTGCTGTTCTGTGTAATGCAGACAGTTGAGATATAATTTCGAGAAGTGTGATTAATTGAAAAAAATGATGAAATTTGGCTTGTTACAATGTGCACCGCACTGAGAAAAGAGCTTCGTTACACCTCCACTCCCTACCTGAAATTCCACAAGAGTGTGGTCCAAGATAACAGCCCTTCCGGTAGGAGCATCAGTTTCCTGCCGGGGACACTTAATGGCAGCTCCCCAGCCAAGGTCCCCAGTGATGGGGCAGGACCGTGCAGTCTCTCAGGGACATATCTGGTGCAGAAAGTCTCCCGCCAGTGAAAGTTGATCTAGAAGATCATTGTTGTTGGTCTAGATCAGGGGTCCCCAAACTACCGCCTGCGGGCCACATGCGGCCCCCTGAGGCCATTTATCCGGCCCCCGCCGCACTTCTGGAAGGGGCACCTCTTTCATTGGTGGTCAATGAGAGGAGCATAGTTCCCATTGAAATATTGGTCAGTTTGTTGATTTAAATTTACTTGTTCTTTATTTTAAATATTGTATTTGTTCCCGTTTTGTTTTTTTTACTTTAAAATAAGATATGTGCAGTGTGCGTAGGGATTTGTTCATAGTTTTTTTTTATAGTCCGGTCCTCCAGCGGTCTGAGGGACAGTGAACTGGCCCCCTGTGTAAAAAGTTTGGGGACCCCTGGTCTAGATCTTCATCCGGAAGAAGAAAAAACCTTTTCCTTTTGCGGCAGAGAGATAACGACGGGAGCCACGGGAGGAGGACAACAGACAATGTTTCCCCTCAACCGGGGTAGCAGCTGAGCTCGGGCAGGAAGCCTGGTTTCTGGAGTCCCGCAGTGGGTGGCTGTCAACTGTCCCTCTAGTCCCCACACTCTCGGAGTCTTATCCCAGTACCGGGTGCCACAGGAACGTTGGCTTCAGTGCCCCACCGACGAGTCTGAAAATCCTCACCTTGTCCCCTACCAGCTGTGTGACTTTGGCACAATTATTTAAATTTGATTTGGTTCAGTGTTGTTGTTGGTAGATGAAAAGTATCAGTGTGAGTGTAAGATAAGGGAGCATGCATCAAGCATGGGATGTGGTGTTTGGCATCTAAGAAGCATTAAATGAATAGTAGGAGGCATGACACGCTAAGGAGAAGAGGTCAGCTTAGGTCCTCCGGGTGGAGTCACTGCAATCACGGCGCCTTACCGGAGGGGGCAGGGCCGAGACCAGCGGTCGGTGAGCTGACGTCTGGCGGGAGCCCAGAGTGATGTCAAGAAGGCAGAGAGGTAACCTGGGAGTGCAGGCAGCCGTGAGATGCCCAAGAGGACCAGGAGTACCCCCGCCCCCAGAGCCCCGGCCCACGCTTGGATGTAGACTTCTGAGGGTAAGGTGACTCACTGTGCTGTGTTAAGGAGCTGTATTCCTGGCAGTTTGTTGCAGCAGCCAGAGGGATCGAACACCAGGGGCAGAGAACCAAGGGGAAACTCGGCGGCTTCTGACCCCATTTCTCTGAGGCGGCTCTCTCTTCTCCTCCTCCTCCTCCTCCTCCTACCTCCTCCTCCTCCTCCTCCTCCTTCTCCTCCTCCTCCTCCTACCTCCTCCTCCTCCTCCTCCTTCTCCTTCTCCTCCTCCTACCTCCTCCTCCTTCTCCTCCTCCTCCTCCTCCTCCTCCTCCTACCTCCTCCTCCTCCTCCCTCCTCCTCCTCCTTCTCCTCCTCCTCCTCCTCCTCCTTCTCCTCCTCCTCCTCCTTCTCCTCCTCCTCCTCCTCCTTCTCCTCCTCCTCCTCCTACCTCCTCCTCCTCCTCCTCCTCCTTCTCCTCCTACCTCCTCCTCCTTCTCCTCCTCCTCCTCCTCATTCTCTTCCTCCTCCTCCTCCTCCTCCTTCTCCTCCTCCTCCTCCTCCTCCTCCTCCTCCTACCTCCTCCTCCTCCTCCTTCTCCTCCTCCTCCTCCTACCTCCTCCTCCTTCTCCTCCTCCTCCTCCTCATCTTCC